>NW_028253956.1:0-25256 GCF_964263255.1 Lissotriton vulgaris
ACCTGTAATGTAACCCTTAAAACACATATTCAAAAATAGAAACTAAAATTTTCAAAAAAATGGAGATACCCATACCAGTTACAACAAACAATTCAATAATTCCACCATCTATATACACATCCACTCATTCACCAACAGTTCTATATAATCACTCATACGTATACTCACTCATCAAATATAATGATACACATATATATCCTGTTACACACCGACAGTCATCCAAAAGATACTCTCACACATACTCACACATGCAAATAAACTATTGAACATCCATTTATTTGCATATACAGCTATACACACACTACCACCTTACTTCTAAGGAACCTTACACATACTTACTCTCTTAAACAATCACTTATAGAAACACATACTTATTTAAACAGGAACTCTTACAATCCCTTAGTCTCACATATACTCACTTATATACATCAATATTCACATATCCTACATTAAAACATATGTAGTTACTATTAAAGACAGTAGTGAGACAGTCATTCTCTCACTAACATACACATATACACACTCATCCACCCATACAGTCCTGCACATATGCTGTCTTCAAAACACATAAAAAGAGAGAGTCAGTCATTCATGCATCTATGTGCTAAGTAATACCCCCACCAAACCATATAAACACTCATACTTATACTAAGAAAAACATCTAATAACCCATATACCTACACTTGTAGCTACTCACCAACCCATGCAGCCACTTATACACAAAGTGAAACACTAACACATATATTTAAATATTTAAACATTACTCTCTAATATATGTATTCACTAAGAAACACTCAATAAATCAGTTAACCAATCAATTTTTTTTTAAAAAGCATCCATGTAAACACTTATTTAAACATTTATTCTTCCATCAACTTTTACAGATACATATATAACACATATTTTTTTTAAAGACACACATTCACTGGATGGTGTCATCAGTGATGTCATGAGTGATGTCACTGACCATGTCATGAGTGATGTAATATGTGATGTCATCAGCAGTTCATTGCACGCGCAAGTTATAGTGAGTCCAACTAACTATAACGTGTGAATTTCAATGGTTTCATGCGAGTAAAATTTCCAGCTAACTATAACTGGTGTGAAAACTACGTTTTTTTTGTGAATATATATATATATATATATATATAGATATATATTCACTGAAAAAACCATAGGTTTCACACCAGTTATAGTTAGGAATTAGCATTTAAAAAACCTATTAAATTCACTGAAAAAAACATAGGTTTCACACCAGTTATAGTTAGCTGGAAATTTTACTGACATAAAACCATTGAAATTCCCACGTTATAGTTAATCGGACTCACTATAACTTGCGCGTGCAATGCACTGCTGATGACATCACATATTACATCACTCATGACATGGTCAGTGACATCACTCATGACATCACTGATGACACCATCCTTGTGACACAGTGACAGACCTCCTCTCACTGTAAAGTAACCTTTGAAACACATATTAAAAAATAGAAACTAACATTTTCAAAAAAGTGCATATACCCATACCAGTTACAACAACCAATTCAGTAATTTCACCATCTATATACAAATTCACACATTCACCAACAGTTTTATGTATTCACTCATACATATACTCACTCATCATATGTAGTGATACCCCTATTCATTCTGTTACACACCGACAGTCATCAAAAACTTACTCATACATATACTCACACATGCAAATAAACTAATAAACATCCATTTATTTGCATATACAACTATACACACATTAGCACATTACTTCTAAGGAAACTTACACATACTTACTCTCTTAAAAAATCACTTATAGAAACACATACTTATTTAAACAGGAACTCTTTCAATCTCTCACTCTCCCATATACTTACTTATATACATTAATGCTCATATATACAAGATTAAAACATATGTAGTTACTCATAAAGACACTAGTGAGAGAGGCATTCACTCACTAACACACACATATACACACTCATCCACCCATACAGTCCTGCACATATGCTGTCTTCAAAACACATACAAACAGTGAGTCAGTCATTGATGAATCTATGTGCTAAGTAACAGCCCCACCAAACCATACAGACACTCATACTGATACTAAAAAAACATCTAATAACCCATATACACACACATGTAGCTACTCACCAACCCATGCAGCCACTTATACACAAAGTAAAACACTGATACATATATTTAAATATTTAAACATTACTCGCTAATATATGTATTCACTAAGATACACTTAATAAGCCAGTTAACCAATCAATTTTTTATAAAAAAACATCCATTTAGACACTTATTTAAACATTTATTCTTCCATCGACCTTTACATATACATATATAAAACATGTTTATTTTTCTGAAAGGCACACATTCACTGGATGGTGTCATCAGTGATGTCATGAGTGATGTCCCTGACCATGTCATGAGTGATGTAATATGTGATGTCATCAGCAGTGCATTGCACGCGCAAGTTATAGTGAGTCCGACTAACTATAACGTGGGAATTTCAATGGTTTTATGTCAGTAAAATTTCCAGCTAACTATAACTGGTGTGAAACCTATGTTTTTTTCAGTGAATTTAATAGGTTTTTTAAATGCTAATTCCTAACTATAACTGGTGTGAAACCTATGGTTTTTTCAGTGAATGTCATAGGTTTTTTAAATGCTAATTCCTAACTATAACTGGTGTGAAACCTATGGTTTTTTCAGTGAATTTCATAGGTTTTTTTAATGCTAATTTTTAACTTTTTGTAGGGCTTCATACCTATGTACTTTTTAGTGAATTTATAAGCTTAGTTTTTCACAAATGTCTTTAGCTGAGAAAGGTATGTTTTTCTAAAAATGAACACTATAATGTATATCAAGATAATATTTTTATTTTAAAATAGTATTTTACTTTTTTTTTATATTTGACTCTGGAGCGCTACCGGTGCGCGTCCCATCAGCGCACCAACAAAAAAAAAAGAAAAAAAAAGTATGAAGGAGTGACTATGAGGAATGGGGACAGAGAGAGTGGTGTTAAGAGAAAGAGAGCTAGAGGGAGGAACACAGAGGGACTGTGTAATAGATAGTAAAACAGAGAAAAAGTGTAAGAGGAAGTAACTGAGAAAAAGAAAAAGAATAAGGGAGCAAAAGAAGAGAAGAAATAGGAAGAAGACTAAAGCAGAGGTTCTGGGAGAATGTGAATGGATGATGAAAGTAAAAGGAAGGACAGTTAAGTATGGGGAATGACAGATAGTGACAGAACCAGAGAAAAGGAACAGCGGTGACGGAAGGAAAGAAAATAGCAGTGAGTGTAAGTAAAGAAGAGTGAAAGAGGGTACATATAAGTGAATAAGGGTAAGACATGGGGAGTAACAGAGAGAAAGAAGAGAGAGAGTAAAAGAAGGTGTGTCACAAAGGGACTAAGTGAACCAGTAAAAAAGGTAAGTGAAGGAGTGTGGATAAGCAGAGGCACTGAAAGAAGTTGAATGTGGTAGGAAGTAAACATGCAAGAAAAGAATAAGTGAGGGAAGCAAAGTAAGGAAACAGGGGTGAGGTAGGGTGAGAGAAAAATAGTGAAAATAAAACAAAAGGTGATAACAAAAAATATTTTGTAAACACACTTACCATATAATCAATAAAAACTTGTATCTGTGAAAAATAAAAGAAAAAACATGTTATAATTACTTAAAAATATATAATAAAATAGAAGAAACAGTTCATGAGGTTTAAAAATCTACCAAAGTTTACTAAGAAATGAAGCAAAAGTGAAGGATACAAAAACAGAAAGAAAGTAATGTAGAAAGAGAAAAAAAAGGAAAAAGAAATACAAAGAGAACAAATTCCTAAAGGTAAGTAAGATACAAAAAGAATGTAAGATATCATAACAAAATCAGTAAAGATAAGAAAGTAAAAGGAAAATGAGTGAAAAGGAGAGGAGTCTGAATGAGAAACTATTAATAAAAAAGAGGAATAGAAGATGACTGAGAGTGAGTGAAGTGAAGTCACAGAGTGAAGGGATGAAAGGAATGAGGTTATTATAGAACGATGAAAAAACAGGAGTGAGAGAGTAAGTACACAGAAAAACAAAAGGAAGAACTAAGTGAACTACAGTACAATGAGTGCAAAAAAAAATGGAGAAAAAGAAAGAGAGGGTTAGGTAACTAAAGCAGTGGTACTGAGAGAATATGAAAAAGATAAAAAGTGGTGGAAGCAACAGATGAAATGCAGACAGTTCCTATTAGATTGAGAAGTTGTGAATGAAGTGCAGTAAAGAAACAGCGATGAAAAAAGAGTGTAAATTAGTAAAGAGAGGTAAATAAGGGTGAAAAAGGAAAATGAGTGTGAGACAATGTGAACACAATATAAATTACACAATGCAAACTACACAATACACTTCTACAATATGTTACATTATTTAATTTTGCTGTTCTCAGAATATATTGAATTTCACTTAAATTAGTGAGTTCAAAGTCTTCATCATATAACAGCGGGAAAAAAAAACCACAATCTAAAAGATTGTGTTTAAAAAAACCCATTCAAAGATACATCTCATGAATGTACACTAATGTTTGATTCACTTACTTTTCCGTGAGGCCAAATAGAAGATAGTGAAGGTCCTTTTGGTGGAAAAAAAGTCTGCTGTACTCTATAACTTCCATTTCATCGACTTCCTATGAAAAAAGATCTAAGAACATCATACTTTACACTTTCCTCACGGCCAATTTGTGTCAGATTTATCAGTATTTTTTACTTTGAGATCCACTTAAAGTATCTACATGAGATAAATAATTTAAAATATTAGATTAACTAACTAACTAACTAACTTTTAGTATCTATTCCCGACTTCAAAGGCCAATTCCCTTTACTAAAACTTTGGTTTTAAAAACACTAGATAAGAATTTGTAGAGTCATAAGGCAAACGTTGTTTATAAGTTAAATGAGAATCATTGCAGTAACTCCATCCATTTTCAGATTTTAAGTAGCATGTATAATGTCCTGAGGTTGTCGAAGAACCGTCATGATAAATAATAGCTTCAGTTGTAAAGGTTCTTCCTGAAATTGATAACTGAGAAGCTACAAAATTTTTGATAGAAGTTGTCAATTTAGTTCCATCAGGTCTACATCGTTGGAAAACTAAAATGATATACTGCCCATAACTTTGTATAAATAATGTGGATAGCATTGGATAGTTACATTGGGTACACACCATATTATGATCTGCTGCTTTAACTAGATTTTTAAAAGACACTGATTTACAGTCAGGTAAAGTCAAATATATAAATTTTTCAGTGTCTATTCTAGTAGTACTTGATAAACTACAATTGTGGCAGTCATGCTGCCATTGATAAGAAAGACTGAAAAGATTATCTACGTCTACACCTTCCTCTTCCAAAACACCAAACATATACATTAAAAATTCCTGACAATCCTGCTGAAAGTTCTGTGAAAATTTATCTTGACCAGAACACATATCTAAAATATTTCGAATTTCTGTTACACTTTCTATTTGTGCTGTACCACTGCTACATTTCTCAAACACAGAATTCAATAAACCACACAATCTTTGATCCCGATTTTCAACAATCTGTTCTTGTAAACTTTTAAGAAAAAAAACAACATTAACCACTACATTAGCATAGCAGTTGACACCAGAACTATTTTCAAACTGAAATCCAACAACATTTTCTCCACAATTCTTTTTCTTCCTGTTTTCAATTACAGTTTTCTCTACTTTTTGTCTTTTTGCAACTACCTCACTACAATTATCCTCATTTCTTCGTTTACGGCCTACCACACGTTTTTCAAACAAAGGATATTGAGGCAAATGTGGAGCATACTCTCTTCTTAACCTATTGTATTCTTTTACACAATCTAGATCTGCAGAAATCTTTGTCTCATCACACGCAATCAAATACAATCCTGATAAAGTTCTGACTCATGATAATGCCACATATGCCATACCCTCTTTAAACACAGATCTTCCAATAATCACCAATCTACACTTAAACCTTGAGATTTATGAATTGTTACTGCATATGCCAAATAAACAGGAAACTGTTTTCGGCGAACATATAAGTCTTTTACAAGTAAAAATCTAGCAGAACCACGACTTATTTGTTGTACTTGTTCAATGCCATCAAATTTTATTTTTAAAAATTCAATTCCATCTCTATTTCTGTAATTCACAAAATCAACAACATAACCCATTGCTCCATTTACCAGACCTCTTTCAACATTTAAATTCCTTCTCGAAATGATACGACAATTTAAACACACATTCAGAGTCTTTTCAAAACCAGCTGTTTTAGAAATACTTTTCTCTAATGAATCCAATTTAATTTTCAAATTTTCAGACAAAACAATTGTTGCACCCATATGCTCTATTTTATCTATTGCTTCCAGTTTCACAATCTCTTCATTTTCTAACTCTAACATTTTGTTGTTGAAGATGGAACATTCTTGGAGAGTTGGCATCAAACATATCCCAGATTTCTTCTCAGTCATTTTTTTAAAAATATTCTCTGGAAGAATGTTTTCATTTGGAAACAAATTTGAAATTCATCGACTATGCAAAGCTTTTTTCCCAAGCTCAGTCACTTTTCCAATTCTTACATCTTGTAGAATATTTTTATAATCTTCATCCTTTGCCTGTCGCATATTTTGAAGCAGTTCGCATATTTAAAATGTAACCATATATTAACGTTTCCAATGCTTCCAAGGCACTTCCTAGTATCTTCATGTGTGAGCATTTTAAACACTGGTTGTCCTTTTACTGAAGTCAACTGCAATAGATCTCCAAAAACAGTAATGTGTTTTCCTCCAAATAACACATCATACTCTGTTCTAAGAATTTCTTGCATTCTCAAATGCACAAAAGCAAGCATTAGATTTGAGACCATGCTTACTTCATCAATGATAAGAAGTTTCATTTTCTTCAAGACTCTTGAAACTTCAGAACACGCATCTCCAGATAACTTGTTGTAATGCAATTTATTATCATGTTCAACTGGCAGCATCAGTAAACGATGTAGAGTAATCCCTTTAATGTTATGTGCTGCCAGACCAGTTGGAGCAGTTACAACACAAGAGAGTGGTGAATCTGTCCTTTTCTGCAGATAACTTGCAATGGCTTTAATTAGAAAACTTTTTCCTGTCCCCGCTTCTCCACTTACATACAGTCGCACAGGTTCAAATGATGTACATGAGCACTCTTTTTTCTCATGTCTGAATCCATGTTCAATCTGCTCTGTGACTTCATCATATATCTTTTTCTGCTCAATGTTTAGTTGCTTTACCAAATCTTCTAAGTTAACTCCATCCTCTTGAGCTTGTTCCATAGCTCTTTCCACCTCATCCATGGCAGTGGCAGCTTCATTTTGGATAATTGGTCCTCCTAGTGGATCCTGGCTCAATGAAGTAGAACTCTGACTATCTTGAGAACTGTCTCTAGCTATCTCTTCAGCAATTGTGGTTTCTTGCTCCATTTCTTCATTCAACATTTGCAGATAATTTACAAAAATAGGACATTCTATGGTATCCTTAGTTGCATTAAAAGAGTCTTCATAACAGAGAAAATCTCCAAGTAGTTCCTCTTCTGTACGCCATGGCTTAAAGAGTTGCAAAAGAGCTAAATAGTAAAATTCTCTTTTCTCTGGAACTTCACAACTCAATTTTCGATGATTAATCAAATGGCCTTTTTTCTGTTTCACTAGACATCCTTCATAGCCAATGAGTGCATATTTTCCATTATTGATATCTTCTGTGATGTTCCTCTTATAACTGTAGTTTTGCAGAACTTCATACAAACAAATGTTCTCAAGGTGAGTACTTCTATTTGGATAGTATGTATCCAACATATTTGTCTTCAAAATATCTGTACTGTTTGGTTCTTTCTCCGCCAAATATTCAATTTCTTGTACAGATTTCAAAACTCTGTTTCGTGTTGCAGCAAGACCTAGACTCACCCAAATGATTGTTCTTGATTTGGCATAGAGACTTGCTGATGATAACCGATCAGAACATTCATATGCTCCAATTTCTCGATGCGACAACATCTTCAGACTGAAACTGTATAATTTCTTGCTTAGACTCTTTTCATGTGAAATGTCCTCCCACATTTCCTTCAGTTCTGTCTTTTCTTTTTTTGTGATGTAAGATGTCACATATCGAGCCACAGCAATAGAGTTGTCAGCAAAGAACTGAATATCCATGTTAGCATTCCACATGGACAAAATCACTGGGTTGTAATCGTTGATGTACTTAGATTCTTCATTTCTTTTCAAATTGTATGTATTTTTGGGAGATTTCCTCGTCACAGTATGTCGTAGAGATGACATCAAATTATTTACTCTTCCCTTAGAAATCACTGGTCGAGGAAATGCAAAACGACATTTCGTGTAGTACTTTTCCTTGTTTTTAAATTTTCGACGACAGTACTTTCCACAACGATGAGATTGAAAACGTAAAACTTGTTGCCTTAAATTGTTTTCTTCAGTAGATTTTGGAACAGCACATGTTGAATACTCTTCAATGAAACTCATCACTGTTTCATCTGAATCTGACCCAAATTTGGGTGCATCTTTAATCCACAACAACATATGGAAAGGGGCGACCACTCGGTCCCCCCGAACGTATGGTGGAGTACCCCGATCCCCTCGGGAAGCCATTTTGGGCGGGAGGCGCGTCTCGGCTGGTATGCCCAAAGCGGCGTAGCCGGGGCGCGTTTTTCCCACCCAAGAGTGGGCTGTCCTAGACACTGAAGCCGTCAGCCACGCCCCCGGAGGCGGGAGGGGGCGGGTTTACGTCCGCCCAAAGAAGAATAAAAAGAGCGATAATACAAGGAAGCATCCTCTCGTTCCTGTGCTCTGAAGCTGCACCTCCTCGCTGCACGTGAGCTCGAGACGGAACGAAGAGCCAATTTTGAAATTTGTAATTTCTCTCTTTTCTCTTCTAGCACTGCAAATCTAGTCCAGGACCTTCCACCTACGTGGGGAAAATGCCGGGCAAAAGAGTCGCAAAGAAGGTCAGCACCGACCAAATGCTCCGGATGTTGGTGAAAGACATGGCAGAGATGAAGAGGAAAATGGCGGCCAGGGACGGTGCGGGAAGGCCAAAAAGATCCAGCCCGGTGGAGGTCCCGGCCGGAAGAAGGAAGAGGGCCAGGAATGGGGCAAATGAGGACGAGGTCCCAGTTCCGGAGGCTCCCCCGGCGAGCCCTTCTAGACCAGCGGAGACTCCCGCGCCGGCTCCCGCCGAGGGCCAGCGGATCCCCGTGGTGGTTACCCCAGTAAACGAGGGGGACATGCCCCCGGAGTTGGCCGCCCAGCTGGCGGCATGGTTGGGTAATAGCAGCGGGGGTTCCGTGGCTCCGGGGGACACGGCCGAGGAGGCCAAGCAATTAATGAGGCAGTTGCGGCAGTCACGGGAGGCCGCAAAACCACCTTGTCCTTTTGTTTCCCCGCAGGCTCCAGTAGGTCCACCCGCAGCGGGCACGAGTTCGGCAGCAACTGCGGTTACAGCTTCTAGCTCAGGTAAGCAGCTAATGCCGATTGCGGGGAAGGGGTCTGTACCCTCGAGAAGGGAAAAAATTGGCTCAGCATATCCCGATGGAAATCAAAGAACGGATATGGGCTGAGAAATATGTAAACATGTTTTCCTTGCTAACTGATCATTACGAGATTGAGCATGTGAAAGTTCAGAAAGAGCTTATGCATCCGAGTGTTTGGCGCGCCAAAATGGCCGCTTTTAGAGTCGACGAGACGATAGGTAATTGGGGCAGAGCATTTGGCATATTCACTTCAATTATGGGGGAACGGAGACCTGAACTGTTGGCCGAGTTACCCGTGTACCAGACACGTATTATGGAGTTTTCTCAGACATATGCGGGCAATGAGTGGTTTTGCTATGATAATATTTTTCGCAAGGCCAAGGAGTTCGACACGTGCCTGACGTGGGATTGTTACGACTCCATTTCTTGGCAAAAAATGGAGAACTCAGGCATGTTAAAGGCGCCATTGTTGGGGGGGAATGGGGGTGAGTTTTCCCGCCATTCATCTGGGGCGCCCTTTCGGGCGGGGGCAAGTAATGAGCATCACCCAAGGTCGAATGGCAATACAGGTAAGAAAGGGGTATGCTGGAATTTTAACAGGGGAAAGTGTACGAGGCCCCAGGGGTCATGCAAGTTTAGGCACGACTGTGGGGGGTGTGGACAGTCCTTGCATCCCGAGACCATGTGAAGAGCCAAAACGGGTGATAACGGAAGTAGGGGAAGCGCCAAACAGGTCTGACATAGTCCGAGGGGCGCCTTTACCTACACCAGTTGATACCATGGCAATGATTCCTTGGCTCAGTGAATGCCCGGATCATGTCTCCGCTGGGGTGTTGCGAGACGGTTTTTCCTATGGTTTCCGCATCCCGGTGGGGAATTTTCAGGGTAAAGCGCATTGTAAGAACCAACTATCGGTCCTGCAGAATACGGCGGTGGCGCAAGCGAAGATTGGGAAAGAGGTGACCCGGGGTCGGGTTGCGGGACCATTCGACATGCCACCAGTTCCTAATTTTGTTTGTTCACCCTTGGGAGTGGTCCCCAAGAAGGACCCGGGTGAGTTTAGACTGATACATAATTTGTCAGCTCCGAGAAGTCTGTCAGTTAATGATGCGATAGACCCGGAGGTTTGTTCGGTGCGGTACGCATCCTTCGATGATGCCGTCGCCATGTTGAATCGCCTGGGGCCCGGAGCGCTGATGGCCAAGTCAGACATCGAGTCAGCGTTCCGGTTGCTCCCGGTACACCCAGACGATCAGCGTCTCCTGGGCTTTATGTTTCAGGGGCGCTATTACATGGATAAATGTATGCCAATGGGCTGTTCCATATCTTGTGCTTATTTTGAGAAATTCAGTTGTTTCCTGCAATGGGCATTCACAAGAATGACGGGGTTTCAGCATGTTATGCATTATCTTGACGATTTTCTGTTCCTGGGGGCTGCCGGGGATACAGAATGTGCACAGGCTTTAAAAGAATTTTGTGGTCTGATGAGTCAGTTTGGTGTGCCATTGGCGCCAGGTAAGACTGTGGGGCCATCAACTTCGCTCGAGTTTCTTGGAATAGAGCTCGATTCCGAAGAAGGTTGCTTCCGGTTGCCCGAAGAAAAGGTGCGGAAATTCAGGGCCTCGCTTGAGGCATGCATTAGGGAGACTAAGGTGAACTTGCATCAATTGCAACAGACTGTGGGTCAGTTGAATTTTGCCCTTAGAATAATGCCAATGGCCCGCCCTTTTTCCCGCTCGATTGCACAAGCCATGGTCGGTCTTAAAGAGGGGCACCACCGCACGAGGCTCTCGGCAGAGATTCGCCAGGACATGCGCATTTTGGTTGACATTCCTGGCGGATTTCAATGGTCGGGTTGTCTGGACCAAGCCGGCGGTGTCCTCCGAGGAGTTGGGGCTGTGGACAGATTCGGCGGGGAGTATAGGCTTTGGCGCCATATTTGGCAATCACTGGTCGGCTCAAACGTGGCCGTCATGGTGGCACGAGTGTGGGCTTACAAGTAACATTGCTTTTCTCGAACTGTTCCCTATTCTGGTGGCTTTGAAAACATGGCCTGAGGGGTTTAGGGATCACTCTGTGGTGTTCTGGTCTGATAACATGACCGTGGTTGAGTGTATCAATAGTCAGGCAGCACGATGCAAATGGATTCTGAGGTTGCTCAAAGAAATTGTTTTACTATGTATGCAATTGAACGTGCTCTTTAGAGCGAGGCATGTGCCAGGGGTGCTGAATCAGGCTGCTGATGCGCTTTCTCGTTTCCGTATGCAGGCCTTCTGGGGTTTTCTGCCCACAGCGGACCCGGTGGCGGCACCATTTCCCGAAGCTCTCTGGTCTCTCGGTGCCCCGAACTACAAAACCTTGTGGGAGAGAGTTTAGCACCCAGGACAAGGAAGGCATATGAAGGGGCGTTCCGTTCCTATTGGTCCTTTTTGGGTTCTGCTAGGAGGGAGCTTTGGGGCCAGGAAGAATTTGTCATAAAGTTTTTACTGTCATTACGCAGGGCAGGCAAATCGGTGGCCGCGGCCCAGAGGCATCGGGCCGCCATTTCCTTCATGGCGCGGGCTCATGGTATCAAGGACCCTACAGCGTCTTTCGTAGTACAGAAAGCGCTGCGTGGATGGCAACGCCTTGAGGGTCGCAGAGTAGATGAAAGGCACCCGATAGGTCTGGATAGGTTGGCCCTGTTACTGTCCGTACTCCCTGCGACATGTTCATCCCAGTCGGAAACAGTGTTATTCCGGGCCGCCTTTGCATTAGCATTCCATGGGGCTATGCGGGTAAGTGAACTGGTGGCAAAAAACAAGCAGGATACGGGGGGTGGACTGTGCCGAGAGCACATTCAAGTAAAGGGGGAGACGATGATTGTCTCGTTTGTCAGGTCCAAGACCAATCAGGGGGCGATCGGGGACAGTGTAGTAGTCCAGCGGATTCCCGGATCTCCCATGTGCCCGGTTGCATGCGTTGAGGAGTATTTGGCGCAGAGGGCGGCATCATGGGGGGGGACCTTGCTGAGGCATGCAGATGCCACCCCACTGACGAGGTTTCAGTTCCAGCGGGTGCTTGCAATGGCAATTTCGGCCGCGGGCTTGAACCCGGGCGAGTTCCGGATAGGGGCTGCTACAGAGGCTACAGCCAGGGGTCTGAGTGTGGAAAAAGTGAAACAGTTGGGGCGTTGGTCCTCGAATTGTTACAAAAGGTATGTGCGGTTGCACATGTTGTGAAGCTGATATCATGTACTCACGCTTCTTGTCTTTGTTTGGTTACAGTTTCGCAAACCTACGAGGCGGGGCGGACTGTGCAGTCGACCCGACACCTGGGAACCAGCGGTCAGACATCACCGGCTGAGGAAAGAGTGGTGTGGGTCGTGGGCCACTCATACGTGAGGCGTGCCGCGGACGTATTCAAGGCAGGTGACATGATTCACACGGCTGGGGAATACGGGTACAGGGTGACCTTCTACGGAAGGGGCGGGCTCTGTATTGACCAGTTTCAACCTTTTCTTGAGGGTTTGTTAGGGCGGACAAGGTCACCGCCATCTATAATCATAGTACATCTTGAGGGCAATGATTTGGTGACCACTGGTAGACGACTACTTCTCGAGGCGATACTATCCACAGTAAGTTGGTTGGCGAGAAGGGTTCCAGGGTGCACGATTGCATGGTCCCATATGATTCCACGAAAGGTGTGGCGGGGGGCTAATTCAGTGTCTGCTATAAATCATTCTGTGAAAAAGGTGAATAACAAGCTTGGTAGACTGTTCCGTACCAGTACATGGTTGTATCAGGGGGGACAATATGTTTCTAGAGGACGGGGTCCATTTGTCCCGGGTGGGGAATTCTTTACTCATAGGAGACCTCGTAGCCTGGTTAAGGAGTTTACAGCATGACCTTTAGGTCATGCTGTAAATAAATAAATAAATAAATAAATAATAATTTAGGTAGGAGTTTTGTGGGGGGTCCGGATAGCCGGTCAACTATCCGGCCTGTGGCGGTAAGGTCATGATCGGTGAGCAGTCATTGGAAGATCCCTAGGGGGGAGCGTCACCCATTACGGATGGGAGCGCCCGGGGGGAGGTGGCCATTGGCCCCTCAACGGGGAGGCGGTCCCTTCTAAAGGACGGGACGCCTAAAGGAAAGGGAAGGCGGTCAAGGCCCCTCCCTGGATAGGAGGGGCTACGGGCCCCTCATGGGAATTTCCCGGGGCCAGGACATCTGCGACGGCAGATGTGGTAAGTTGTGTGGGGTGGGGAGGGGGGTCTACGCTACCTTCTAGACACCTCACACGAGTCCTCGGACGACCACGTAGATGGCGTCGAGTTAACAGGGGCCCCCGTCAAGACAAGGGAAATTGGTATGGCACATGAGGTGCAGACCTCTGTGCGGCCGCCCCTCACAAGTGAGGGGGGAGTTCTGGTTTAGGGATCTGACACCGGTTACGACCTTGCCGTTGGCCCTTAACGTTAGGATGTACAATTTCAATTTGAAATGCATTTGTAAGGATGTTAGTATCGGCTAGGAGAACCTTTGTATTAGAAATGTGTTAAGGTTAGCCAAACATCGTAATGTGGATATGAAATTGTACATGATATGAAACTGTTATTTTAATGTTTTAATTTTGTTTCATATTTTAATAAATACGGCCGGGAGGGTAACTCCCTCCCGCCTTCCAAAAGTTCAGAACTGTTTCCGGTTTCCCAATTCTTGGGGATTGTGTTGAGAGGGGGTGGCGGGTATCTCAGCCATATGGAAAGGGGCGACCACTCGGTCCCCCCGAACGTATGGTGGAGTACCCCGATCCCCCCGGGAAGCCATTTTGGGCGGGAGGCGCGTCTCGGCTGGTATGCCCAAAGCGGCGTAGCCGGGGCGCGCTTTTTCCCGCCCAAGAGTGGGCTGTCCTAGACACTGAAGCCGTCAGCCACGCCCCCGGAGGTGGGAGGAGGCGGGTTTACGTCCGCCCAAAGAAGAATAAAAGGAGCGATAATACAAGGAAGCATCCTCTCGTTCCTGTGCTCTGAAGCTGCACCTCCTCGCTGCACGTGAGCTCGAGACGGAACGAAGAGCCAATTTTGACCCACCCACCAGCCCCTGAAGACAGCAAGTTGTTTTGGAATAAAGTCAATTGACGTAGTAGTTGTTTTCTTACAGGTTGTTCTGAATAAAGTTTGTGATTCTGTTTGCAATAAAGTGGATAACCCTTCGCAGTATGTTTTATTAAAGACTTGCATCAGAGTGATCAGTAATGTTTTTAGAGAGTTATACTTGAACTGCTTGAGGTATAAATGTCTTTTTTCTCTTTAGTAATTAATCTTGTCGTATTTATTGTTTGGTCGGGCGGTAAGGTCATGATCGGTGAGCAGTCATTGGAAGATCCCTAGGGGGGGGCGTCACCCATTACGGATGGGAGCGCCCGGGGGGAGGTGGCCATTGGCCCCTCAACGGGGAGGCGGTCCCTTCTAAAGGACGGGACGCCTAAAGGAAAGGGAAGGCGGTCAAGGCCCCTCCCTGGATAGGAGGGGCTACGGGCCCCTCCTGGGAATTTCCCGGGGCCAGGACATCTGCGACGGCAGATGTGGTAAGTTGTGTGGGGTGGGGAGGGGGGTCTACGCTACCTTCTAGACACCTCACACGAGTCCTCGGACGACCACGTAGATGGCGTCGAGTTAACAGGGGCCCCCGTCAAGACAAGGGAAATTGGTATGGCACATGAGGTGCAGACCTCTGTGCGGCCGCCCCTCACAAGTGAGGGGGGAGTTCTGGTTTAGGGATCTGACACCGGTTACGACCTTGCCGTTGGCCCTTAACGTTAGGATGTACAATTTCAATTTGAAATGCATTTGTAAGGATGTTAGTATCGGCTAGGAGAACCTTTGTATTAGAAATGTGTTAAGGTTAGCCAAACATCGTAATGTGGATATGAAATTGTACATGATATGAAACTGTTATTTTAATGTTTTAATTTTGTTTCATATTTTAATAAATACGGCCGGGAGGGTAACTCCCTCCCGCCTTCCAAAAGTTCAGAACTGTTTCCGGTTTCCCAATTCTTGGGGATTGTGTTGAGAGGGGGTGGCGGGTATCTCAGCCATATGTATATGAGGAGCACCTCTCGCTTGATATTCCTTCCTCCAAAAGAAATCCAAAACCTCTCCAAGGGGAGGATTTTTTTTGTTGGTAATAAAAGACATCATAGCTTCAAATCTATGATTAAAATATCTGCAAACATTCACTGGATCCAAAGAACACAGTTCTCCTGGTGTTTTCAATTCTATATTTGGTATGTTTTCATTTGCCTCTCGTAGAAATTGAAGTAAATCGTCCCATGCATACTCAGCACAGCTAAGAGTGAGGAACCATGTAGGAGTTCCTAAGTTTCTTAGCATACATTTCAATTCTCCATGACGACGAAACCAATACTCGTTGGTTCCACGTTGACATGCCATGAGATTGATTAGCTGAGATTCCAAAATACTGTCTTGCAGATTATCTTTCTCCATAAAGTCCCTTGCACAAACATTTTGCAAATGAGCTCCACTTTTTAATATATGATTAACTGCATAAGAAAGCCCAGACAAATCCCTTTCAAACAGTAGATGAAACAAATATGGAATGCATTGACGAAACCTTGGATCTTCAGCATATAATCTTAGAGTCCGGTATTCAGCTGCAGGAATTTGAACTGGTCGATCATCATATCGTCCACCACGACCTGTTGGAAATAATTGTGGAAAACAACGAGCTTCCAAACTTTCTTCCCATACACTAATGGGACTTCCTTTTGCTGCTTTCATTTGAAACAAGTCAATTGCATTTCCCATTACTTCTTTGGAATGCAAAGGATGAACAGTATAATGTTCATATATTTCTTCACTTCTAGACACATCAACTTTTTCAATTTGACCAACTGAAGAATCCCTATCTTCTTCTATAGCTGTTTCCTCTGCTCCAACACTTACATCTTTGTAGTACTCATTGTTTTTGACCAAATACAACGTTGCCTTTTTGACTTTTTTAACATCCACTAAATCTTGCCAGATTTTCTTACTCTTTGTTGGAACCCCATTAACTAGAATAACTAAAGGATCTTCTTCTACTCTTTCTACACCAATTGTATCAATATTTTTCTTTACATCTAGAGGCAAATAAACAACTCTTCCCTTTAATCCTCTCAGTAAATCTGATGCAGGCAATTTCCCTGTCTTAGGCTCCATGCGTACAATAGCCTGAAAAGGATGGACACATTGAATCAAAATAGTTTCATAAGTATTTAGATCCATCAATTCAGAAGGAATATCTATCAACTGAAGATTATTATAAACTGCTCTAGCAGGCATTTTATTTTCATTTAATTTATTTAAACAATAATTACAAATACGCTGATCCAAATTCAAATCAAAAGAATTCTCCACCAACAAATAACTTACAAAATCCTTCCATTCACTATTATTTTCCAATTCACTTTTTGCATATAAATCAACTAACCTAGTCTGAATCTTATAATGAGTCCGTCGACAACACACACAAGTTAAATTAGGCCTTTCACTTGATTTCACCTTAAACTTGATAATTTCCTCATCAAACTTTTCTATACTTGAAATCTGTCCATTATCTTCTGCATTACCATCCATTACTATATCTATTTCTACACTGTCCTATTTGTTCCCAAAATAACAAAACTCAATTTCTTCACAAATAGTCTTCACATCCACTTCAGATCCATGCAAAATAGCACTGTTTAACTGTTTAAGCTTAAGTGCTGGACTTTTTGCATAATACAACTTTCTCACTAATTTCCTCACCTTATTATGATGCACTGCTAACATCCAAAAAAAGGATGAAAAACACTCTGACAAACTTTTCTAGAAAGACAAACTAATGAATGCCCATGCAAACCTGTGCTTTCTCTCACTCTGCAAGGATCTAACTCTTGCAAGATCTTCATTTTTTGTTTGAGACTTTTCTTACTATATGTACGTAAGAAATTTCGAAGCAAATCGATTGATTCCTGTCGCACACTACAAATACTACTGCATTTCCATGTGTACACTGGACCCTTAGTACGTCTCCCTAAAACTTCATCAGCTAACACCTCTTCTGCATCTCTAGATACAAGTTTCTCTTTTTCCATCACACAACCATCTATCACCTCATATGCTCGACCACTGGTGTCAACTGCATGCACCAAATCATTTTCCTGAAAGTAACTCTCCTCATTGAAAAAAGGCTCAGAACTTGAACTATGCATCCATTCACCAGAAAATACTTCACAAAAATTAGTCCGATTAATAATTCTTTTCCATCTACTGTTCGATTTGAAAACATCAATTGCCTTATTAAGTATCCTAATTCTATTGATTATTAAAATAAATAATTTTTTCTTAACTTCAAAAGCCTGATCAACAATCTTTTCTACACTTTTCTTTTTCTTGTAAAAAGCAGCTCTCAGTTTACTTTTCTTATCATTTTTTAGCAAATTTAAAACTACCCTACTGTGAAACATTCGCCTAAGAATGTCCCTAATAAGATTTACCCTTCTATTACTATCCATTCTCTTCTCTCCTGCTCCAATCGAGACATTTTTTGTGGGCCTCTCCTTCCTTTTTAGATTTGTTGACTTTTTCTGAATATTCACATTAGCAATATCATTTTTTTTTCTATGACATATGTTGCGAAGAAAAGACTTAATTGGCTTACCAGAAGCTTTTCTGGTGTTTTTTGAAGTAGTTGTTGTTGAGGATTCCATAAACTCTGTTGTTGATGTTCTCCATTTCCGTATGGTATTTTTGATAATTCTTTGCCTTGAAGGCATTTTTGCTTGCTTTTCAGAAGTTGATTTGAATCTGTTGTTCTGTTAAAAAAAACATATGATAGACCACTATTAGCAAACAACAAAGTAATGTCAAAAAGCAAACAATATAAACAATAAATTGCAACATATTTAAGTTTATACAATAGCAACTCAGGGCTTTATTTATAAAGGCCTTGCGCCACCAGTGCATCACTTATTACCCATGTTTAAAGTGATGCATCAGCTGCACAAGGCAATCATAAAAAAGGGCCAAATGCAAATACCAATCAATTGCACCCAAAAATCGTTTTTTAAATAACATGTAAGAAACACTGCGCAGAACCTATGTACAACCACTCAATATCAGCAAACGAAGTCAGGGCTTTATTCATGAAGGTCTTGTGCCACAAGAGTATCACTTATTTCCCATGTATAAAGTGATGCACCAGTTGCATAAGGCAATCATAAATAAGAGCCAAATGAAAATACCATTCATTTGCACCCAAAATCGTTTTTTGAATAACATATAAGAAACACAGCGCAGAACCTATGTACAAGCACAGAATATCACTTTTGAAACGTCACTGTTTCCCCAAAGACAAATCCTCTATCTTTCAAATGTTGATATCAAGCATTATCAAAAATCCAAAATCAAATCAACAGCAAACAAAGTCAGAGCCTTATTTATGAAGGCCTTGCGCCACCAGTGCGTCACTTATTACCCATGTTTAAAGTGATGCATCAGCTGCACAAGGCAATCAAAAAAAAGAGCCAAATGCAAATACCAATCAATTGCACCCAAAAATCGTTATTTGAATAACATGTAAGTTTCACTGCACAGAACCTATGTACAACCACTCAATATCAGCAAACAAAGTCAGGGCCTTATTTATGAAGGTCTTGCGCCACAAGAGTGTCACTTATTTCCCATGTATAAAGTGATGCACCAGTTGCATAAGGCAATCATAAATAAGGGCCAAATAAAAATACCATGCATTTGCACCCAAAATCGTTTTTTGAATAACATATAAGAAACACTGCGCAAAACCTATGTACAAGCACAGAATATCACTTTTGAAACATCACTGTTTCCCCAAAGACAAATCCTCTATCTTTCAAATGTTGATATCAAGCATTAACAAAAATCCAAAATCAAATCAACAGCAAACAAAGTCAGAGCCTTATTTATGAAGGCCTTGCGCCACCAGTGCGTCACTTATTACCCATGTTTAAAGTGATGCATCAGCTGCACAAGGCAATCAAAAAAAAGGGCCAAATGCAAATACCAATCAATTGCACCCAAAAATCGTTTTTTGAATAACATGTAAGTTTCACTGCGCAAAACCTATGTACAACCACTCAATATCAGCAAACAAAGTCAGGGCCTTATTTGTGAAGGTCTTGCGCCACAAGATAGTCACTTATTTCTCATGTATAAAGTGATGCACCAGTTGCATAAGGCAATCATAAATAAGGGCCAAATAAAAATACCATTCATTTGCACCCAAAATCGTTTTTTGAATAACATATAAGAAACACTGCGCAGAACCTATGTACAAGCACAGAATATCACTTTTGAAACGTCACTGTTTCCCCAAAGACAAATACTCTATCTTTCAAATGTTGATATCAAGCATTATCAAAAATCCAAAATCAAATCAACAGCAAACAAAGTCAGAGCCTTATTTATGAAGGCCTTGCGCCACCAGTGCGTCACTTATTACCCATGTTTAAAGTGATGCATCAGCTGCACAAGGCAATCAAAAAAAAGGGCCAAATGCAAATACCAATCAATTGCACCCAAAAATCGTTTTTTGAATAACATGTAAGTTTCACTGCGCAGAACCTATGTACAACCACTCAATATCAGCAAACAAAGTCAGGGCCTTATTTATGAAGGTCTTGCGCCACAAGAGTGTCACTTATTTCCCATGTATAAAGTGATGCACCAGTTGCATAAGGCAATCATAAATAAGGGCCAAATAAAAATACCATTCATTTGCACCCAAAATCGTTTTTTGAATAACATATAAGAAACACTGCGCAGAACCTATGTACAAGCACAGAATATCACTTTTGAAACATCACTGTTTCCCCAAAGACAAATCCTCTATCTTTCAAATGTTGATATCAAGCATTATCAAAAATCCAAAATCAAATCAACAGCAAACAAAATCAGAGCCTTATTTATGAAGGCCTTGCGCCACCAGTGCGTCACTTATTACCCATGTTTAAAGTGATGCATCAGCTGCACAAGGCAATAAAAAAAAGGGCTAAATGCAAATACCAATCAATTGCACCCAAAAATCGTTTTTTGAATAACATGTAAGTTTCACTGCGCAGAACCTATGTACAACCACTCAATATCAGCAAACAAAGTCAGGGCCTTATTTATGAAGGTCTTGCGCCACAAGAGTGTCACTTATTTCCCATGTATAAAGTGATGCACCAGTTGCATAAGGCAATCATAAATAAGGGCCAAATAAAAAAACCATTCATTTGCACCCAAAATCATTTTTTGAATAACATATAAGAAACACTGCGCAGAACCTATGTACAAGCACAGAATATCACTTTTGAAACGTCACTGTTTCCCCAAAGACAAATCCTCTATCTTTCACATGTTGATATCAAGCATTATCAAAAATCCAAAATCAAATCAACAGCAAACAAAGTCAGAGCCTTATTTATGAAGGCCTTGCGCCACCAGTGCGTCACTTATTACCCATGTTTAAAGTGATGCATCAGCTGCACAAAGCAATCAAAAAAAAGGGCCAAATGCAAATACCAATCAATTGCACCCAAAAATCGTTTTTTGAATAACATGTAAGAAACACTGCGCAGAACCTATGTTCAACCACCAATATCAGCAAACAAAGTCAGGGCTTTATTTATGAAGGTCTTGCGCCACAAGAGTGTCACTTATTTCCCATGTATAAAGTGATGCACCAGTTGCATAAGGCAATCATAAATAAGGGCCAAATAAAAATACCATTCATTTGCACCCAAAATCGTTTTTTGAATAACATATAAGAAACACTGCGCAGAACCTATGTACAAGCACAGAATATCACTTTTGAAACATCACTGTTTCCCAAAAGACAAATCCTCTATCTTTCAAATGTTGATATCAAGCATTATCAAAAATCCAAAATCAAATCAACAGCAAACAAAGTCAGAGCCTTATTTATGAAGGCCTTGCGCCACCAGTGCGTCACTTATTTTCCATGTATAAAGTGATGCACCAGTTGCATAAGGCAATCATAAATAAGGATCAAATGAAAATACCATTCATTTGCACCCAAAATCGTTTTTTGAATAACATATAAGAAACACAACACAGGACTTATATACTAGCATACAATTTGACTTCTAAAACATAACTATCTGCTTCTAAATATTCTCCATAGAGCAAACAAGTCTCTATCTAAATTAAATAAATCATTACTTACCTTTACAAATGCTTTGGGAGATTGAAAACAGCGTCAGACACACACACCAATTTCTCTTTAGCAGAGCAAAAAGTGTGCACTCAATACACTGAAACCAAGACTGGCATAGAAAATCTCTAACTTTGTACACATATGCCTTAATTAAACCAATCAAAAGTCTTCCCTCACTATTTTCAAACTAACACCCTTCCCCCTCTCAGATTTTTCTATCTGTTACCATAGCAACTCCCTCCTAACTGAACTCTCAGGTTCAAAAGTTTATTGTACAATGTTGCAAATTAACTCAGCAAGGATGTTTGACCTCTCAATACACCAGCCTATCCAGGGTATTTTAGCTTTTAGTGACTTTTTTTTAAACATTCAAATTGCTTCTTTAACACAACACAACCATGCACCCTAACTTTCAGTTTTCAACTATCTGAATCCACCAATCATTGCTTGTGATTCAAGAGCAGTTAAACTCCACAATTATTTTTTTGTAAACTCCTACTGTTCCAACTGCCATTTCATTCCTACACTTCATCTGACTGCACCAGAACCTTCTCACATCATGTATTCTGTATGGATTATAGGACATAGCTACATCCACTGGGCTCAAAGGTATGCAACAAGCAGAAATTATCACAACCTTGATTTATCAAATGTGGAAATCAAGTGGATTGGCCAGAGAGGATTAAAATGTCATCAACTGATACCATTGGTGAAAACCTTTTTGCATCTGCCAAGCCCAGACCTTTTAATAGTGCACTGTGGTGGAAATGATTTGGGCACTATGACTGGGGTTGGTCTGGAAATGCTCTCAAAGGACACCTTTCATCAATTGATGATACTTTTTCCACAAACTGCCTTGGTATATTCAAATATATGCCAAAGACAGAAATGGAACTGGTCCAACCAATTTTGTCCACAATTTGAGAAAGCATGGAAATATGTGAATAAATCTGTTTCTGCTTACATGAGAGACTATGGAATGGGTTCAATATACAATAATAACTTGCGTTACAACATGCAAGACATCTACAGAGGAGATGGTGTGCACTTCTCAGATGAAGGAAATAGAATATTCCTCCTGAATTTAAGACTGTGCATTGGAACCTACTTGTAGGTACCTAAATCAGCCACAGAACCCAAAAGCTCCTTTCAGAGCTACCCTACCTCTGATCATTCAAAACGTTTATCTTTTTCTAACTTTTTTCACTATTTTTCATCAAAGTACGCTTTCCGGTACGCTTACCGGTGCGCGTACCAGGCGCTTCCCCCGTAGAAAATTAAAGAATTTTTTTTTTTTTACGTTTATGAGCCTCCTAAGCCCCCCTCAGAAAACCTAGAGGGTCAAGAAGTCTCTACCGTGCCCCCTTCTAGCCATACCGAACATTGTTTGCCCTCCATCTTGTGTCTCGATTGTACCGAAACACAAAATGGAGGACTTCCGTTACGCTGCCGGTGCGCGTATCGGAGCGCGCACCGGTAAGCGCTCCTAAAAAAAAGGTGGGAAAGTAATTTTCAGAAAAACCACTGGAGACACTTTCATCAAATATAGAATACGTCCTACTACATAGCAGTCCCTACCATTTGCCCAAATTTGGTGGAATTCCATTGAGACATTTAGGCTACAGGCCTGTCTAAATATCCTGAGGTAAATTACATGACAAAAACACATATGAAGTGTGAGAATTTACAACCAATTAAAAAGTTTCTTTCATTGTCTTCGATTATTTCCTGACGTTTGATTGGTTAAGTACAAGAATATATATAAAAGAAGAGAGGGAAACACAGCCATTTTGACTACTGCTTCCAGAAGTACATTTGAAAACAAATAACACTGGCAACTTCAACTGATTTCTCCAAGGTAAGTTGTTTTTTTTGAAGTATGTTGTACACTTTAAGTTAATTTAAGAAAAAATATTCTTTTACTTATATACTATCCCTCTGTAATAGTTATAGATTGAGATAGACTTCTCTGTAACAGTTATGGATTGACTTAGGCTTCTCTGGTATACAGTACCCTAACTCTACTAATATAGTTATTTTGTATGCAATTTTCAGAAAGAAAATGGAAAGTGAAAATCAAGCAAATGTTACTTTTATCGAAGTAAAGGTGGAAAAACCAGAAGAGCAAAAAGATGAAGTAGATTTCATGGATGACTCTTTGGATAAACAGTTCATAGAATGTTTGGAACAAATGGAATCATGTACTTATAATTATGAGGCAATACCGGACAATATTATGTTACAAGTTTTATTAAATTATGAAAAAGAATCAGAGGAATACATTTTTAGTTAATAATTTTAAATTAAAAAAATTTAAAAAACAATAAAATTAAAAAAACAACAAAAAAAACAATTATTAAACATAATAAAATTTAAAGTGATTTTTTTCCCTCAGTACGCTCCCCGGTCCGCTCCCCGGTGCGCGTACCGGGCGCTTCCCCCGGGAAAATCGAAAAAAAAAAAATGATTTGAGACCCCGCGGGGCCCTTTAATGGCCCCCACATCAAACCTAGGGGTACAGGGGGTGTCTACTCTGCCCCCTTATGGTCATTTCCCCCTTTGTTTTGGCCACCTCTCATGTCTCGATCCTACCGAGACACAAGATGGCGGCCGCTCCGGACTGTTTAGAATGTTTACAGACAACTGAGAGCCAATCAGCTTTCTGCGCGCAAGTCGCGTGGCGCGCCCGGTGCGCTCCCCGGTGCGCGTACCGGGGCGCGGCTATAGATATATATATATTTTTGAATCTAAATTACTCAAAATCCACTGGAGCACATATCTTGAGACATAGCAAAGGCACATCGGGCTACCAGTCCCTACAATTTTGCCAAGTTTGGTGTAAATCCATTCAGCCGTTCGGGCTAAAAGTGAAATCGAACGCCCTATGGAAATTAACATGGGGAAAACGCGTTTTGGGACCCCCCTTTTATCTCAGCCCCCGCTTGACGTATCCCCCCCCAAACTTTCAGGGAAGGACCGGAGCTCGACGAGGCCATTTTCAGGAAATTTTCAGGCAGATTCGTCAACCGGTGCCAAAGTTATTCCAAATAGAATTTTGAGATTTAACATTGAAAAAAATCCTAACTATAACTACCTACTGGCGACCGCCAGTAGGTAATATATATATATATATACATATATATATATATATGCACAAAGTGAGGCTCTCTCCAGTGATTATCGCAGCCGCCGCCGCAGCAATGTCGAAAAGAAGCCACGCCACTCCAACGTTCGTCATGGGCCAAAAAAACAATTTATTTGCGCTCAAGCCACCAGATCCTACGCGTTTCGGGCATCCGCCCTTGTTCACAGATCCAAATAGAATTTTGAGATTTAACATTGAAAAAAATCCTAACTATAACTACCTACTGGCGACCGCCAGTAGGTAATATATATATATATATACATATATATATATATATATATATATATATATATATATATATATATATATATATATATTCACTGAAAAAAACAAAGGATAGAGAG
>NW_028253957.1:0-27765 GCF_964263255.1 Lissotriton vulgaris
TGCCCCTTTGAGAACAAGATCAACAACGGCCTTTAAAACATGGTCTTCATCCATGCTCTTGTCCCACTCCTCAGCTGAGAAAGAACTCTCACACAAAAACAAAATATCTTGCAGAGAGGCAACAGCTAAGTCATCACAAACCTCACCTAATGAATCTGTATCATTACAAGGAGGAGCAGGGAGACGCGATAAACAATCAGCTTGAATGTTCCTCCAGCCATGAACGAACTCAACCTCAAACTGATAATCCTGCAGACGAGAAGCTAATCTGGCTAGCCTGGGCGAACCCTTACCTGTTCCACCAGGCGCCAAAACATTAACCAGGGGTTTGTGATCTGTCCGAAGTACAAAACGTGAACCCCACAAGTATGTTCTAAAATAGTTAACGCCCCAAGCAGCAGCAAGAGCTTCCCGTTCAATAACGGAATAGTTAACTTCAGAGGTAGACAATGGTCTAGAAGCAAAGGCTATAGTTTTTTCAGTTCCTTCATGTTTTTGGAGAAGCACAGCACCAAGGCCGACACCACTCGCGTCAACCATTAGGACAGAAGACCGTTTAATGTCAAAAGGGGTAAGAACATCAGAAGACTTGAGTTCAGTTTTGATGCTACGGAAACAAGACTCTTGTTCATTCGACCAAGAGAACTTCACCCCCTTTTTCAACAGAGATCTTAAGGGAGCTGTTTTCGTAGAGAAATCTTTCACAAATTTAGAATAGAACTCAATTAGTCCCATGAAGGACCTGAGCTGTTCCTTATCGGCTGGGGAGGGGGCCAACTCGATAGCTTCCAATAGATTTTTTTTAGGCCTTATACCATCAGCAGAGAGGCAGAAACCTAAATACTCGACCTCTTTGACCAGAAATGCACACTTCTCACGGCATAGTGTGAGACCTGCATCAACAACTCTACGCAGAACATTTTGTAAGACATTGTTATGTTCCTCCAAAGTGTCCCCAAAAACTAGAATGTCATCCTGGAAGAAAATAACTTTATCTAACCCTTTGAACACTTCAGTAACCATACGCTGGAACACACTAGCAGCAGAAATGAGTCCAAAGGGTAACCTAGTAAATTGAAAAGTTCCTTCGCCTGTAATGAAAGCTGTAAGGTGCTTTGAACTGTCGTCTAAACAAATCTGATGGTATGCGTGTTTAAGGTCTAATTTGCTGAAAAATCTTGCTCCTTTGAGTGTGGAAACTAACTCACCTATATTGGGTAAAGGGAAAACATCAGCCACCACACATTTATTCAAAGAGCATAGATCTACACACGAACCTAATTTTATTGTCGGGTTTCTGCGAAATGACTACGGGGGAAACCCATGGAGAAGCTTTTACTGGCTCAATGATGCCACCTTGAAGCATCTCCTCTAGGACAGCTTTAACTTCATCACGCAAGGCAAAAGGGACTCTCCTGGCTTTGTGTTGCACAGGAATACTGCCTTCTTTCAACAGTATTCTGTGAGAGTAGCCCTGTAGTTCGTCTAATTTTTCTCTGAACACAAGACTATGATTGGCAAGAATGTCATCAATAGAGCAATCATCAATAACTAAAACAGGTTCGTCAGCTCTGGGATTAACAATTATGTGCAAGTCATACTGGTGGGAACGTCCTAATATAGCAGGACCATCTACAGACACATAAATATTACCCCAGGTGGACCTATTTTTAAAAACAATCTTCCCTTCAAAGTAACCAAGGAGGTCAATTTTCTCACCTTGGTAGCCAGAAGGAAAAATGTCACACACATCTAGACATTTGTTTCCCCATACCTCTTTCAGCATAGATGAAGGAATAATAGTCCACTTGGAACCAGTATCAACCATCAAGTTGACACATTTGTCATCAATCATAAAGTTAGCCTTGGGGATTCGTTCCCTCTTTTCAACACATGAACACACCGAATCATATAACACTAGAATTTTGTTGACATCACGCTTTAGGTCACCATATTCACTCACAACAGTAACTCTCGGGTTAGATCTGTTTTTGCACACTTTTGCAAAGTGACCTATCTTACCACAACGCAAACACTCCTTATTGTTAGCAAAACAAAATTTTGCATCAGACAAGTGTGAATAACTCCCACATCTAGAACACATTTTAGACATGAATTTGTTACTAGGCTGTAACTGGGGTCTATTGAAAGACTGTTGAGGCATATTTTTTTTCTGCAAGAGATAACCTTTCTTTCTAACAATAGCGACAGCAGCTGCTTCATCATCGCTAATATCACTATTGATAGCTTTATGAGATATTTCAGCAATTTTTGAGTCTGTACTACTCTTTTGCAATTCCTTAATGCACTTTTCACTCTCCTCAACAACCTTAGCTAATTCAATTGCTACTTTAAGAGTAGGGTTTTTGGCAGCCCATAAACGTTCCTGAATTTTCCTATTATTTGCTTGTACAATTAATTGGTCTCTAATATGTTCGTCAGCCATCTGACCAAAATTACATTTAACAGATAGTTCACGAAGGCGGGCAACGAAGTCATCTATGCTTTCACCCTCAAGTTGTTTGTTCTTGTAAAATCTGTATCGTTGAAGAACAAGATTTTCTTCCCTTCCAAATCTATTCTCCAGTCTAGCAATAGCTTCTTTAAACTCATCCAAAGGTTGTGAAGTGGAAGAGAGAACTTGAGGTAGATATTTAAAAAGACGTTGACCTTCCTTTCCTAATGTGGTCATCAAGAGCGCTTTTTTCCTTTTAGGTGAGAAGTCCTCTCCATCTAGAGCCTCGATGTAGTTATTAAACATTATAATCCAGTCCTCCCAGGGAGTAGATGGATTGCCTGGCTCACTCAAAAATTGCGGAGGAAGAGCAACATTTATAGATTGTGCCATGACAAAACCCTTTATAGTAAAGTCTTTGAAAAACTGGGTTAATTAGGAAAAAGGGGCAAGTCACCAAAGTGTTAATATATATGTATCCAAGCGCCAGTAGCTTAAATTATAAAGATTGATGCCACAAAGTCACGTAAATAAATGTTTTGAGCTAAAATAAATATGACCAGAAAGAAGGAGCGCCACAAATACTAATTTCAAAGTCTTCTTACTTGTAATTTGAAGTCTTAAATCGCTTCTTAGGAATAACGAACCACTTATGCACTATAAATTCACTAGCGTTTGTTTGCCGACATTGTACACACACGAAGGAATTTTTTTAAAAATGTCCGCTTGCGTCATACGTCATAGAGGTTACTGAGTTAGCCCCACGTAAGCGATGCGCAGCGTTCAGCTCGTGAAGATTCCAGTGAACGCGTAGTACCCTTCGCGTCTTCTGCTCCGGGCGTCACTTGTAGTCAGGGAGACAGGTTTACATGGCAACAAGGAATGCCACATCGCTTACGCACCTTGTTGTTCCGTTGCTGGGTAACGTAGAGGACATCACGTGATCAACGACGTCATCAACTGAAGTCGGGCAAAGAAAGCGGAGAAATGAGGAAAATCGAGTTTTCAGACGGAATTTCTCAACGCTGATCAATACCAGAGACAACAGGAAACCGGCAAAACAAAACGCTGTATCCAGTGGGTTCGTTGGGAAACGGATCGCTGTTTTTCTTTTAATCCTTCATTTGCTGCAAACGGAAATGGCCAGACGCTCCCATCAACAAGTCGCCAAAATGTTGTAAATAGAAAGATGACTCCAGATCCAGGAAGGTGGCAGGTAAGTAGTTTATTGCAGCAGTAAAGAAGGTAACAGGACCGTCGCCCATCTGGCCAAGCATTAACTGACAGAGATTAGAACCAGAGATGGTGTCATAGGGAGAACCATGTAAACAGTCTAGAAGGTTGGTACAAGGGCGAGCAGGGAATGGAACAGGTAGGGAAAAAGCCATGTACAACAATGTTCCCCCCCAGGCTGTGCAAAACAGCCCCCGGTGGAGAACATGCTAAGTGCACATGACTGTTTGACCTACCCAAGATTGCCGGCCAAACTGTCATGCGCACTTAGGTGCACAGATCCCCCCCCTGCGCTGACAGCCCAGCCCAGCCCCACCCTGCCCTAACCTGACTTGCACTGAAAAATAAAATGATAATAACATTGTGTTATTATCATTAAATGTTTCCTTTTTTGCACTGCTGAAATTCAGTGGGGCAAACACTCCTTCGCCTTAGTGGAGGAGCCGCCACTGGATAATTCAGGGAGGTGGAAGTAGGTTTTTTCTACCTTAAGTAGAAGACAGACATAAAGTCTGATTTAGAGTTGTAGGAAAGGAAAATCCACCTATTTCTGGAGGAAGTGTTCAAAACAGTGGAGAATCCACATGTGACATTTATTTTACCATAATATCTCTTTCTTGAAGGGATAGTACCATCCTATCCCGTTCTTGAGTTTTACTCTGGATTTGGCACATCCACTTAGCATCGCCAACCTCTAAATCAAGCTGTGGAGGCCTGGATCGTCAAAACTAAGAAGTGTGTGTGCGGCCTTGATTAATTTTCTCCTTATTATTACTAACCAGGACATTTCTAACATCCTCTTCTGTATCTATCCTTCTCTTTGTCATTCACAGTTTTTTTCTCCCTTCACCATCACCCTTCTCTCTACTTTTGCTTCCTATCCTTTCCTCTCTATATTAGTCTATTTTTCTACTCTTCTCTCCCAGTGATCTTTTTTCACTTCATCCTTCCCTCCCTCCTTTCTTCCCTCTCACTTTCCCTCCATCTGCATATCTAGAAATATTTCCCCCACATTTATAGTTTCTTTTCCTCTCGTCTCTTTCTCAATTATTTCGGCCTATTTTCTCTCCCCTTCCCCATTTGTATCTACTCCCCCCTCCATGTCTCATTTCCTTTAGTCTCTCTCTCCCTTTGCTTATCTTTGCTTATCTCTCCTTTGTTTTTTCCTTTTCTTTTGCTCCAAGATAGAAGGTGAATTGGTATTTACACTGCAACATTTGTGGAAATTCACAAAATTGATGTACATAAGCGGCGTTCATTTGTCTTTTCCCATTCCCCTCCCTGTACGCACCACGAATGTCGTGAGACGTTAACCGCATCACTCCGCCAGTAAAGGCCTGTGCCTGCATGTACCTGACAGCCATTTTAGGCACCATGGCCTCTTTTGCCCGCTCATTGAAATCCCCGGCTTCCCTCCTGCGCGCATTTGAACACCCCCCCACTCTCAAATGACCCTCTCCCTCCGCGCACCCTGGCTGCCCCCTCCCTCACATGCACAAGTCCGCATGACCCTGTCCTTGGGAGTCACGGCCGCGCCTGACCAACGCCTCCTTTCCTTTCATGAATAACCCCTCTGTTGGTAAACCCTCCCTCCGCGATTGACTGTCCACACAGGTCCGAGGCCATCGCCTAAGCCGGGAGATACTGTTTACTGCCCCTTATTGTATGGAGTCACTCCTCTTCAAAGGACCCACTATTGATCCTGGCCTCCCCACCCCCTGGGGTACGATCAGGCGCACACATATATATGTGGGGTGGGATTGACACAAGGATTACGGGGATGTCTTTTTCTTGTTTCACAATGTCGTTATTGTAATAAGGAATGTTTTGTAAGGTATAAAAGGCGATGTCTCAGAGAACTTGTTAGAGCACCTCCCGAAAGACACTGTGTTTCGTGTCCGAAATGACAGGCTCTCCTCATGAGTAATAAATCCTGTTCTTGTGATTCCTGCTTCCAGCGCCCGTCTCTTTTTTAGGTAACTATTCAGAATGGGAACTAAGAGGCGTCTTGCGCCAGCCGCCCGGGCATCGATAGTAATATGGGCTGACTTTCAACAATTGGCGTCCCAACGCGGGGTCCATCAGTGACATAAGGTCCAGTAAGAGAGATCCAGACGATGAGGTGAACATCTAAATGATTGGAGTATACCTGCCTTGAGAGGGCCCTCGTCCAGCTGCCGATTGAATGAACTTCACCGATTCTGAACGGACCTCTCTCGAGTGACCTATTGTCCTGACTGGAATCCCACAGGAATGCTGCATAGAGTAAGAGAACGATCGGGCGCTGGAGGGGGAAGACGAAGAACTGTCCGCATGGTCTGGTCCGGGTAAGATTAAGTAGGGCGTTTTCACGCCTGATTGGTAGGATGGTTTTATCCATCTGATTGATTGATTGATTGTATTGGAATCGGTATTTAAATACTGATATTGTTGTTGTTGTTCATTTAGCTTTGGTTGCTACTTGAAATATTGGTTCTCTTCTTGAGAACGAGACATTCTCTGTTTGCAAACAGCGGCGAATAGGAACGCTCGTCTCTCTTTGCAGATAGAGAAGGGTAGGTAATGCCCCTTTATGATTCGTCATGCCTACCTTTCTCCCCACTGATTGTTTGATATCGATTAATAATCGATTGTTGCTCTTTGAGATCTTCCCTGTCCACAAACAGAGACAAATAGGAATATTCTGTCTCGCTTTGCAGATAGCGAAGGGCAGGTAATGCAGACGTTTGTCCCCGTTGTAATCCGTCGTGCCTGTTTTTCTCCCCACTGATTGATTGATTGACTGGACATTGTTGTCCAAGGAATTGTTCGTTTGAGGTATTTTCTGTTTGCAAATAACGTGGAATAGAAATATTCTGTCTAGTCTTTGCAAGTAGTAAAGGGTAGGTTATGCCCCTTTATGATTCGTCAGGCCTACCCACTCCCCACTGATTGACTATTTATTGGGGGTAGCTCACCTGGTCCGCCCAGGAGGCTACCCTAATGAAGGGACATATGCTCCCTACTCATTGACCATTTATTGGAGGTAGGCCATCTGGTCCGTCCAGGAGGCTACCCTAGTAATTGGAGGTACATCATTTGGTCCGTCCAGGATGATACCCCAATGAAGGGACATGTGTTCCCCACTGATTGATAATCTAGTTCCACCCGGACCATTTATTGGAGGTAACTCATCTGGTCCGTCCAGGAGTACCCCTAATGAAAGGACATATAAAAATATGAAGTGATCACTGTACCCTGTTAACAGAAACTTTAGCTTGAAACACGCTAAGGAAAGGAAGGAAAAATAAAAGAAATCGGGCTAAGTCAGTAACCCCCTGATGAGCTTTCGACTTCACTAAAAATAAGAAACATTAGGAATAGTTCGTAATAAGAAATATAAAATGTCGAAAGCTTGACGGCAAGACAGCCACGAGGTAGCTAGGCTCCGCTGCCTATTCCTGCTCCAAACATGTCTGCCTCATTGCCCACCACGCCCAAATAACGGTAACATGAAATAGATACAAATCAATAGATACCTACCCCCATTCCGGAAGCTCCCGAAGTGCAACAGGTCCGCGGTTACGCCCATCCGGAAGGCGAGGCCTCGATGCGTGCAGAGCAGGGCTCGGCTGGCCGCCATCGGATGGGGAGACTGTGGGGCGGGCGGCCCGAAGGTTGTTATGGTCTCCCCATTCCCTTCTTTCCTTCTGCCCTGCGGGCCACGGGGGGGGGATGTCTTGCCTCAGCCACCGACCACCCCCCCCCCCCTCTCTATCGCCAGCTCCGGCCGTCAGCAAAACCGGAGCCAAAGCAGGTAGCTCCGCAGCGATAACTCTGGAAAGTTGCAGGTAGTCCCTTCAGCTGCAACACTTGAGAGTTGCAGGTAGTCCCGCCACAAAAGGGGGGGATGTCTTGCTGCCTCCGACCCATCCCCCCCCCATCTTCATTGCCTGGCACGGCCATACCAAAGCGCTGGAGCCGAAGAACGGCGCGGGGGTTGCGGGAAGGGGGAGGCGGCGCGAACGAGCCTCCCCCACCTCCCTCCAGGTGGAGGCTTCCAGCGACACCCCAACGCTCCTGCTTGAAGAAGGTCCATATCAAAAAGCGGGTTTTCTTGCCCGGGACGGGCACACGCCCTGTGCTCCTCAACCTTGAAGATTCTAAAAGAGCCGGGGGGGCCGACCTCTCCACGAGGCGACCCCGCCCCCGTCCTCCGATGGAGCCACGAGACGTCGGCGCACTCCTGCCGGCGCCAGCCTCAGTTTGGAAATGACTAAAACGCAGCAAAGATACAGATTTGTTCAGTTCCGGTGGAACACCAGAATGACCCGGTAGGAAAGATTGTTGCCTCCCTCCCCACTTTTGACTGATGGTCCATATTGCTAGTCTGTTACCCCATTGCGAAAAACTTTTTGAACTGCCAAAAGAGGTTCTGGTCCAACCACGAGTCAGTGGAGGCATTCTGACTATACTGGGACCTGCCTAACCTCGCCCAAAATGGCACCGATACAAAATGAAACTTTCAAACTCCTTGTTGCACCCTGATTGCTCAGCCTTGAGGCTCCAAGATATGTATGCAGTTTTTGGACAATGGAAGTAGATAAGATGGATATTGATTATGTGCTTGGAAAAGAAAGCGATATAAGATGGATATTGATTATGTGTTGGGACAGTGAACTGATTTAGGGTGGGTACTAATTATGTTTGAAAGCAATGAATTGGTATAAAATAGGCACTGATTGAGCATTTGGACAAAGAATTGATATACGTTAGGTATTGAGTAAATAGTTGGACAATGAGATGATATTATTGAAAACTTGAATTCTTGACACGCATTATACTCGCCCCGTAAGAAAGTTCGATACGATTTTATTGCACTGCTGCACTTTATGAAATGAATGGCCACCGACTTCGTTCCTCTTATGCACAGTTCCAGTCTGCTCCGTAGCCGGCCCACTGGGTTGTAGGCCCGTATTTGTGCGCCAACATTTTTTAATTAAAGGTTTATTGAAAAAGAAAGTATAATTGTAGTGATTGCATTAATGAGTTTCGAATGTGTTACTACTGTCTCCAATATAAGCGAAAAATAAGCAGCTTTATTAAGGTTGAAGGGTAAAAAGGGCCCAATACTTAAGCAGTTACATTATATGCCACAGATAGCAGGAAAAAGTTTTAGATGCCCTTAAGCAATACCAAGGAAATGCCACCTGACCACCACCCTTACACATGACCTAAAAGGCCACGCTCGAGTGATTCATGTAGATACGCAGACCTTCGATGATTGCCTACCTAACACTACTGGACCCTCTGGGCTTAAACGCCGAGATGGTAGAGAATGAACCCCGTGGAGATAGGTCGAGTATGAGGTAGGTAAAAACATTTTTTTTTCCAGATTTATGCGCGTTGATGTGTTTTGAATGCTACCCCCACCCCCTTCTTCTCCTCCCTTCTGCAGGTCACGTCGGAACATCGGTTGAAGTATGGAGGAGGGATGATCGAACGACCGACGAAAGGGGAAGGAGGGGATCTGAGCATAGTACTTATGCTAACGAGTTTTTGAAAGACGTAGACTTAGATATGACTGTTCCTCCTTAGAACGTAGCGGCTGGGAGGATGGACTGACATAGAAACTTGACGGGTTAGTACTGTATGACGGAATTTGACTCGAACCAGCACGCCAGATAGTGCAACTATGACGTTTAACTAGATAGGGAAAGGACAAGGAAAAGTTCCGGGGTAAGGTTTACCTAGGCACCACCCGTCTGGGAAAGTAGGAATGTTGTTGATGTTCAAAATGTACCACCTCCTTCTCGCACTCTTATAGATATAGCCAAGCTGTCCGACTGTTCTCCCGATCAATACCCTCCGTTGCCTCAGCCTGGAGAACTTCTCGCCAAAAGAAGAAAATCAAAAGTGGTTTAAGATCCAACCGTGGGCAATAGCCCGACCAGGTTAATTTCTGACCGGCTGACCGAGGTGTAAGTATTAGCAATCGAGAACGCTCGCAAAGATAGCAAACGAGAGGAAAAAGGAGGAAAAGGTAAAAAGAGCTCAGCCCGTAGATAAATAGGAGACTAAAGATACGCAGCATGCAGAAAGAGATCTTTTTGGCCAATAACTGTTCTATGTTTTGTCGTGAATCTCTTTGTATGTAATACATGTACTGTCTTCCTTCGTCTGAGTTTGTGTGTATGTACTGTATGGGTTTATGTCTCCCCTCTGTTCGCGTCTCTTTGTTACCTGACCCCTGCTGTTCTGTGTTGTGAGCGCACTAAATGACCTATTTCCGTACACGTCTCTCTTTCTCTCTCTCTCTCTCCCTCTCTATCTATCTCTCTCTCTCTCCCTCTCTCTCTACATGTCATACGTGTACCGAATGGCTCGTTTAGGTTGCGGACGACTCTCACTCTCTACGAGAGTCCCCCTGTTCCATCTTCCTTTTTGTGGTAAAATTGTGCCCCGCTGGCACCAGTCTGATTGGATACTTATTGAACACGAAGGTGTTCAGCGAAATTGACAGAAACTAAAAAGATTGTAACTTGCCATATTACTACCTCTCCTTTCTGCAAAATGAATGAACTCGAATTGGCTAAGAAAGAAAGGACAGGTAAGACGACTAAGGTCCCCTAATTTGGCCTTTTATAGGGGAACTATATGTCAATGGCACCCTATTTTTCAGTTCGTTAGAGACAAGCGCCAATGTCCAGATTGACCCCCAATGCCCAGATTGCCCCACCCCTTTGCACTCAAGCGCGAATGCCCGAAGAGTCCCCGCCCCACTTGATTGACCCCAGCTGCTGTCCCCGATGTATAACTGATGACCATGAGTAACTGTCGCCCCTCGAGAAAAACCTGTTTAACCCTGTCTTTCGATGATTGCACCCCCGCTCTGTTTGAAAGAGTTAGCCAGCTCTAAAAGGAAATGTAAGACTGTTAAGGCTCGGGTTAGAAGGACGAGTCTCCCCTGAATGTTGCCAATTTTGGAGTTTTTGATGAAATACGCAAGTGATAGGAGTCAGACCTCTGTCCATATGTGTCATGAATGAACGCCGATTAGACTTGGTGCGAACACAGTAGAAATACCCACATACTTACTTCATGGTAATAGACTTCTGACTATGACCAATGAGCATAACCCCCAGGTGCTAGGATTGCGAGTGGAATTCAAAATGTAAAAATCTCTTCTCCTGCCAGTTCTCTAAAACTTGTTTTTACCCATTCAAAGATATACGATCACCGGAGGAGAAGGGTCGGACGTGACGCACAGCCTGGCTGCAGATCATGAGACACATGCGACCTCGACCAAAGGTGGAGCCGCAGCGCAACAAGATACGGGACGAGGCAGCACTCTCAAACGCGGTAAACGAAAGGATGAAGGGCTGTCCTGAAGCTCTCTGTTCGCTAACCCACGTGTGCCTGAAGCCTCCGTCCCCCTTTTCAAGCCCGATTGATGGGCCTGCTTGCTTGTTATCCTTTGCTCCCTTGGTCCCTTTGGTGTGTCCCAGGACAGGGCCGGCTCTAGGCTCATGGTGGCCCTGTGCAGGGAGCATAGGTGGGGGCCCCGGAAGAGGGGGTCCGGACCCTCATGGACATCGATTCGCCAAAATGTTATGGGTGACAAAAGCGACATGTCACTCCCTTTCACACCCAGTGACATCACAGGCGTGTCTAACCTTGGACTTTCGACGGCCTCTTATTTACTGCTTGAGGTGTTAAGGAAAGAGCAAGAAATGGAGACAACAGAAAAGTAAACAAAGCTCCATGGGCCCTCTTTAGTTTCTGTTCTCTCTGTCAGTCAGTCTCTCTCTCTGTCAGTCTCTGTCAGTCAATCTCTCTCTCAGTCAGTCTCTCTCTCTGTCAGTCTCTCTCTCTCTGTCAGTCTATCTCTCTCTGACAGTCTCTCTCTCAGCCAGTAAGTCTCCCAGTCTCTCTCTCTCTCTCTCTCTTAGTCTCTCTCTCTGTCAGCCAGTCTCGCTCTCTCCCAGTCAGTCTCTCTCTCCCAGTCAGTCAGTCTCTCTCTCTCAGTCAGTCATTCTCTCTCTACCTCAGTCAGTCTCTCTCTCTCTCTCCCTGTCAGTCCCCCTCTCAGTCAGTCTCTCTCTCTCTCTGTCAGTCTCTCTCAGTCAGTCAGTCTCTCTCAGTCAGTCAGTCTCTCTCGCAGTCAATCAGTCTATCTCTCTCAGTCAGTCAGTCTCTGCCTCTCTCTCTGTCAGTCAGTATCTCTCTACCTCAGTCAGTCAGTATCTCTCTACCTCAGTCAGTCTCTCTCTCTGCCAGTCAGTCTCACTCTCAATCAGTCTCTCTCTCTCTGTTAGTCAGTCAGTCACTCTCTTAGTCAGCCAATCTTGCTCTCTCTCTCTGTCAGTTTCCTAGCCAGTCGGTCTCTCAGTCAGTCAGTATTCAGTCTCTGAGTCAGTCAGTCAGTCAGTCTCTCTCTCTCTCAACTCTCTCTCTCTCCATTCTCTCTCTCAACTCTGTCCACTCCATCTCCACTCTCTCCACTCTCTCTCTCCACTGTCTCTCTCTCCACTTTCTCTCTCTCTACTCTCTCTCCACTCTCTCTCCACTATCTCCCTCCACTGTCTCCCTCCACTCTCTCTACTCTCTCTCCACTCTCCCCCACTCTCTCCCCACTCTCTCTCTCCACTCTCTCCACCCTCTCTCCCTTCACACTCTCTCTCTACTTTCTCTCCACTCTCTCTTTCTCTCCGCTCTCTCTCTCCCTCTCTCTCTCCACTCTCTCACTCCACTCTCTCACTCTCTCTCTCACTCTCCGTCTCACTCTCTTTCCACCCTCTATCTACTCTCTCCACCCTCTTTCTACTCTCTCTCCACTCCCTCTCCACTCCCTCTCCACTCCCTCTCCACTCTCTCTCCACTCTCTCTCCACTCTCTCTCCACTCTCTCTCCACTCTCTCTCCACTCTCTCTCCACTCTCTCCACACTCTCTCTCTGCGCTGTCTCCTCCACTGTCTCCCTCCACTCTCTCCCTCCACTCTCCCTCCACTCTCTCTCCACTCTCTCTCCCCTCTCTATGCACTCTCTCTCCTCTCTCTCTTCTCTCTCTCTCCACTCTCTCTCTCCACTCTCTCTCTCTTCTATCTCTCTTTCCACTGTCTCCAACACTGTCTCCCTCCACTCTCTCTCCACTCTCTCTCCACTGTCTCTCCACTCTCTCTCCACTCTCTCTATCTCCTCTCTCTATCTCCTCTCTCTCTCTCCACTCTCTCTCTCCACTCTCTCTCTCTCCACTCTCTCTCTCTCTCTCTCTCTCTCTCTCTCTCTCTCTCCACACTCTCTCTCTCTCTCTCTCTCTCTCTCTCTCTCTCTCTCTCTCTCTCTCTCTCTCTCCACTCTCTCTCTCCACTCTCTCCACTCTCTCTCTCTCCACTGTCTCTCTCTCCACTTTCTCTCTCTCTCTCCACTGTCTAGCTCCACTCCCTTCTCTCTCTCTCTCTCTCTCTCTCTCTCTCTCTCTCTCTCTCTCCACTCTCTCTTCACTGTCTCTCTCACCACGTTCTCTCTCTCTCTCCACTCTCTATCCACTGTCTAGCTCCACTTTCTCTCCACTCTCTCTCTCTACTCTCTCTCCACTCTCTCTCTCCACTCTCTCTCCCTCCACTCTCTCTCCCTCCACTCTCTCTCCCTCCACTCTCTCTCCCTCCACTCTCTCTCTCTACTCTCTCTCCACTCTCTCTCTACTCTCTCTCCACTGTCTTTCTCTCCACTCTCTCTCCACTCTCTCTCCACTGTCTCCCTCCACTCTCTCTCTCTCCACTCTCTTGCTCACTCTCTCCGCTGTCTCCATGCTCTCTCCACTCTCTCTCTCTCCACTGTCTTGCTCCACTCCCTCTCCACTCTCTCTCTCTCCACTCTCTCTCTCTCTACTCTCTCTCCACTCTCTCCCCACTCTCTCTCCCTCCACTCTCTCTCCCTCCACTCTCTCTCCCTCCACTCTCTCTCTCTCTACTCTCTCTCCACTCTCTCTCTACTCTCTCTCCACTGTCTTTCTCTCCACTCTCTCTCCACTGTCTCCCTCCACTCTCTCTCTCTCCACTGTCTTTCTCTCCACTCTCTCTCCACTCTCTCTCCACTGTCTCCCTCCACTCTCTCTCTCTCCACTCTCTTGCTCACTCTCTCCGCTGTCTCCATGCTCTCTCCACTCTCTCTCTCTCCACTGTCTTGCTCCACTCCCTCTCCACTCTCTCTCTCTCCACTCTCTCTCTCTCTACTCTCTCTCCACTCTCTCCCCACTCTCTCTCCCTCCACTCTCTCTCCCTCCACTCTCTCTCCCTCCACTCTCTCTCCCTCCACTCTCTCTCTCTCTACTCTCTCTCCACTCTCTCTCTACTCTCTCTCCACTGTCTTTCTCTCCACTCTCTCTCCACTGTCTCCCTCCACTCTCTCTCTCTCCACTCTCTTGCTCACTCTCTCCACTGTCTCCATGCTCTCTCCACTCTCTCTCTCTCCACTGTCTTGCTCCACTCCCTCTTCACTCTCTCTCTCTCTCTCTCTCTCTCTCTCTCTCTCTCTCTCTCTCTCTCTCTCTCTCCACTCTCTCTCTCCACTCTCTCCACTCTCTCTCTCTCCACTGTCTCTCTCTCCACTTTCTCTCTCTCTCTCCACTGTCTAGCTCCACTCCCTTCTCTCTCTCTCTCTCTCTCTCTCTCTCTCTCTCTCTCTCTCTCTCCACTCTCTCTTCACTGTCTCTCTCACCACGTTCTCTCTCTCTCTCCACTCTCTATCCACTGTCTAGCTCCACTTTCTCTCCACTCTCTCTCTCTACTCTCTCTCCACTCTCTCTCTCCACTCTCTCTCCCTCCACTCTCTCTCCCTCCACTCTCTCTCCCTCCACTCTCTCTCCCTCCACTCTCTCTCTCTACTCTCTCTCCACTCTCTCTCTACTCTCTCTCCACTGTCTTTCTCTCCACTCTCTCTCCACTCTCTCTCCACTGTCTCCCTCCACTCTCTCTCTCCCCACTCTCTTGCTCACTCTCTCCGCTGTCTCCATGCTCTCTCCACTCTCTCTCTCTCCACTGTCTTGCTCCACTCCCTCTCCACTCTCTCTCTCTCCACTCTCTCTCTCTCTACTCTCTCTCCACTCTCTCCCCACTCTCTCTCCCTCCACTCTCTCTCCCTCCACTCTCTCTCCCTCCACTCTCTCTCCCTCCACTCTCTCTCTCTCTACTCTCTCTCCACTCTCTCTCTACTCTCTCTCCACTGTCTTTCTCTCCACTCTCTCTCCACTGTCTCCCTCCACTCTCTCTCTCTCCACTCTCTTGCTCACTCTCTCCACTGTCTCCATGCTCTCTCCACTCTCTCTCTCTCCACTGTCTTGCTCCACTCCCTCTTCACTCTCTCTCTCTCCACTCTCTCTCTCTCTACTCTCTCTCCACGCTCTCTCTCCACTCTTTCCACCCACTCTCTCTCTACTCTCTCTCCACTCTCTCTCTCCACTCTCTCTCTACTCTCTCTCTCTACTCTCTCTCCACTGTCTTTCTCTCCACTCTCTCTACTCTCTCTCCACTCTCTCTCCACTGACTCTCTCTCTCTACTCTCTCGCTACTCTCTCTCTCCACTCTCTCTATACTCTCGCTCCACTGCCTCACTCCACTCTTTCTCCACTCTCTCTCCACTCTCTCTCTCCACCCTCACTCTCTCTCCACTCTCTCTCTCTCTACTCTCGCTCTCTACTCTCGCTCTCTACTCTCGCTCTCTACTCTCGCTCTCTACTCTCTCTCTCCACTCTCTCTCTCCACTCTCTCTCTCTCCACTCTCTCCCACTCTCTCTCACAAAGTAGTGTGCGTTCCATGGGCATCCGCAGAAATGTTTCCGGGGGGGGGGGGGGGCACATTTTTTACTTCATCTCCATCCCCCTTGCACCCTTCTCCCCTCTGCCTTGCAGCACCCTTCTCGCCCTCCCCCTTGCACCCTTCTCCCCCTCCCCCTTGCACCCTTCTCCACCTCCGCCTTGCACCCTTTTCTACCTTGCACCATTCTCCCCTCTCCCTTGCACCCTTCTCCCTCTGCCTTGCACCCTTCTCCTCTCTGCCTTGCACCCTTCTCCGCTCTGCCTTGCACCCTTCTCCCCTCTGCCTTGCAGCACCCTTCTCGCCCTCCCCCTTGCACCCTTCTCCCCCTCCCCCTTGCACCCTTCTCCACCTCCGCCTTGCACCCTTTTCTACCTTGCACCATTCTCCCCTCTGCCTTGCACCCTTCTCCCCTCTGCCTTGCACCCTTCTCCTCTCTGCCTTGCACCCTTCTCCCCTCTGCCTTGCACCCTTCTCCCATCTGCCTTGCACCCTTCTCCCCTCTGCCTTGCACCCTTCTCCCCTCTGCCTTGCACCCTTCTCCTCTCTGCCTTGCACCCTTCTCCCCTCTGCCTTGCACCCTTCTCCCCTCTGCCTTGCACCCTTCTCCTCTCTGCCTTGCAGCCTTCTCTACCGTGCACCCTTCTCCTCTCTGCCTTGCACCCTTCTCCTCTCTGCCTTGCACCCTTCTCCCCTCCCTGTGGCACCCTTCTCCTCTCCACCTTGCACCCTTCTCCTCTCCACCTTGCACCCTTCTCCCCTCCGCCTTGCACCCTTCTCCCCCTCCCCGTTGCACCATTCTCCCCTCTTCCTTGCACCCTTCTCCTCTCCACCTTGCACCCTTCTCCTCTCTGCCTTGCACCCTTCTCCCCTCTGCCTTGCACCCTTCTCCCCTCTGCCTTGCACCCTTCTCCTCTCCACCTTGCACCCTTCTCCCCTCCGCCTTGCACCCTTCTCCCCCTCCCCGTTGCACCATTCTCCCCTCTTCCTTGCACCCTTCTCCTCTCTGCCTTGCATCCTACTCCTCTCTGCCTTGCATCCTACTCCCCTCTGCCTTGCACCCTTCTCCTCTCTGCCTTGCACCCTTCTCCTCTCTGCCTTGCAACCTTCTACCCTCTGCCTTGCAACCTTCTCCCCTCTGCCTTGCACCCTTCTCTACCGTGCACCCTTTCTACTCTCTGCCTTGCACCCTTCTCCCCTCTGCCTTGCACCCTTCTCCCCTCCGCCTTGCTCCCTTCTCCCCTCTGCCTTGCACCCTTCTCCTCTCTGCCTTGCACCCTTCTCCCCTCTGCCTTGCACCCTTCTCCCCTCTGCCTTGCACCCTTCTCCCCTCCGCCTTGCACCCTTCTCCTCTCTGCCTTGCATCCTACTCCTCTCTGCCTTGCATCCTACTCCCCTCTGCCTTGCACCCTTCTCCTCTCTGCCTTGCACCCTTCTCCTCTCTGCCTTGCAACCTTCTACCCTCTGCCTTGCAACCTTCTCCCCTCTGCCTTGCACCCTTCTCTACCGTGCACCCTTTCTACTCTCTGCCTTGCACCCTTCTCCCCTCTGCCTTGCACCCTTCTCCCCTCTGCCTTGCACCCTTCTCCCCTCCACCTTGCACCCTTCTCCCCTCCGCCTTGCACCCTTCTCCCCCTCCCCGTTGCACCATTCTCCCCTCTTCCTTGCACCCCTCTCCCCTCTGCCTTGCACCCTTCTCCTCTCTGCCTTGCACCCTTCTACCCTCTGCCTTGCAACCTTCTCCCCTCTGCCTTGCACCCTTCTCTACCGTGCACCCTTTCTACTCTCTGCCTTGCACCCTTCTCCCCTCTGCCTTGCACCCTTCTCCCCTCCACCTTGCTCCCTTCTCTACTTTGCACCCTTCTCTACCTTGCACCCTTCTCCTCTCTGCCTTCCACCTTTCTCCCCTCTGCCTTGCACCCTTCTCCTCTCTGCCGTGCGCCCTTCTCCTCTCTGCCTTGCGCCCTTCTCCTCTCTGCCTTGCGCCCTTCTCCTCTCTGCCTTCCGCCCTTCTCCCCTCTGCCTTGCACCCTTCTCCCCCTCCGTCTGGACTCCAAAACGTAAGCTGATCACTTTCTTCAAACAAAATAATTTTGACCTAATAGACAAGCTTGTTATTTTTAGTAAATGCATGGCAGGTGCTCTACTATCAGTTTGCAGTTTTCATCCAGTATCCATATGTACTCTGGCTATACAAGGAAAGTGCCACCATCCCAAGCCAAGGATACACACTAAATACTGAGACCTACCAACAATATATCGGCCAAACAAGGGTGGGCAGAGAGCACATCACCCTCACATGCATTCATGTTTTAATGAGGATGCTTTTCTCTCACAATAAAATTAATGTTTGTACAAATGCCATTTTGACACCTCTATGTGCTGTGCATAACGATTGTCACTGTAACTCAGCTTACCGAACTCAGAGGGAAGGTTGACTTGGTACACCGAGAGAATAACAAATGACTCGGAGGACTTAAACAGATGTCAGGGTGAGCGTGAAACGGACTACGATAAAGCAAGCAATTAAAATTGTATTTTGTTTAAAAGAACCATGACTTGTCGGAAAACACAGTTTCTATTATGTATAAAAGTTCCTAAAAATGTCACAGTGATTACAAACTATATTACACAGGCACGTATGTTGGAGAAAGGACCTACAGGCTGTCTGAACAGAGATCAGATAATCTTCCCTTACTTGCAGGCCCGTTATCCCATTCCACCGAGACCTCTGTTTCACCTTTCAACAATAAAAGTAAACTTACTCACTGTCTCGTTCCTTGTCCCAAACTTGGTGGCTGAGGAAGTGCTTCTGCATCTGGAGCGTTCTTTCTAATAATTATAATTCACCATGGGCCAACCTGTGCACAATCACATATCAGAACACTGCGTCTTCGCCACATGCCAGCATGCCAGCTCCCCACATTTACCGAGGCCCACTCAAGAGGGGTGTGCAAATCGCTTTCACTTTCGCAAGTTAGACATGCGTAGTCAAGCCGGCTGAAATCATCCAGAAAATGTAAGCATGCTTTTAAAATGCTGATGTGGAAACACTGAGCCAGCTTCAACATTGTAATTGTGTCTTTAGATAACTTGTAGGGGAGGCAGGGAAGCAGTTTTTTTAAGGGTGCCACAATCACATTAAGAGGTCCCCAGCCCATGTAGGCCCCCAAACCCTGACAACCCCCACTCCCCCAACCCTCACAGCCCTGGCCTCCTCCCTTCTCAAAGGAATAGTGCCCTGAGGAGAATGCACCATCCTAGGGCCCCCACCCCCTCCTCCTTCCGGGCCTGGCTCGTGGCTTTGACTGAAGAGAAACAAAAGTTGATACTTTGTTTCTCTTCAGTCAAAGGTCAGCAGCGAGGAGTGAGGAGCAGGCTGCAGACAGCAGCAGCTGCTTTAGCGAGAGAGGGAGAGAGACAGCTCTCTACCGGAGAGCTCAGCTGAGGGGCCCCCTTCATCTACTGGAGACGGGAGGCTGCCAAATCCTGCCAGGGGGCCGCCAGTGCCTCATCGTGGCGGCCCCTGGGGTTTGGCGGCCCTGTGCAGGTGCACAGTTTGCACATGCCTAGGGCCGGCCCTGCCCAGGAAATCTGACCCCACTCCGCTCTCTCTCCCATCGACTATTGAGCCACACCCTCTTTTCCACGTGACTTTTTGCCGAAAGGAAGAACAGCATTTAGGTGGAAATGGGGTTATGCCACGGAAATATAGGTGCCGAGCATAAGGCGCCACTAAAAGGATTGGTTAGGGAACAGGACTGTGGTTTAACAACAGAGGACAGACCGCACCTTGCAACGCGAAAGGTTAAATCCGAGCTGGACCTATAGCTCCACCGCCGGTGCTCAACAGCGCCAACGAAAGGACACGGACTAGAGCCTACCAGTGATGGCTCACTGCTAAAAAGACACTGTGACGAAGAGATCTTATGTATTGGACTGAATTCCTCCCTCAAACTACTTGGTCAAAATGTTCATTGGTCACATTTTTTGAGAAAGTCAGAAGAATTTATGCTATGTAGTACGTTTGAGCGTTAGGAACACAACAAATGCAATTTCCTATGTGCTGCATTCTGCCAATCGCATCGACTGTTCATGGTTATATGCAATATGTTAGTATTGACAAATGCTATTTCATCAACCACACATGTTTATATGTACGCCCATCAATTAGGAAATGAACTTGTTATGTAAAAAGCGGCGACTGTGGAAATTCACAAAATTGATGTACATAAGCGGCGTTCATTTGTCTTTTCCCATTCCCCTCCCTGTACGCACCACGAATGTCGTGAGACGTTGACCGCATCACTCCGCCAGTAAAGGCCTGTGCCTGCATGTACCTGACAGCCATTTTAGGCACCATGGCCTCTTTTGCCCGCTCATTGAAATCCCCGGCTTCCCTCCTGCGCGCATTTGAACACCCCCCCACTCTCAAATGACCCTCTCCCTCCGCGCACCCTGCCTGCCCCCTCCCTCACATGCACAAGTCCGCATGACCCTGTCCTTGGGAGTCACGGCCGCGCCTGACCAACGCCTCCTTTCCTTTCATGAATAACCCCTCTGTTGGTAAACCCTCCCTCCGCGATTGACTGTCCACACAGGTCCGAGGCCATCGCCTAAGCCGGGAGATACTGTTTACTGCCCCTTATTGTATGGAGTCACTCCTCTTCAAATGACCCACTATTGATCCTGGCCTCCCCACCCCCTGGGGTACGATCAGGCGCACACATATATATGTGGGGTGGGATTGACACGAGGATTACGGGGATGTCTTTTTCTTGTTTCACAATGTCGTTATTATAATAAGGAATGGTTTGTAAGGTATAAAAGGCGATGTCACAGAGAACTTGTTAGAGCACCTCCCGAAAGACACTGTGTTTCGTGTCCGAAATGACAGGCTCTCCTCATGAGTAATAAATCCTGTTCTTGTGATTCCTGCTTCCAGGGCCCGTCTCTTTTTTTGGTAACTATTCAGAATGGGAACTAAGAGGCGTCTTGCGCCAGCCGCCCGGGCATCGATAGTAATATGGGCTGACTTTCAACACATTGTCAAAAACTGTGTTTTCTTTTTAACCGTTTTAATCATATTTTTCTTTATATTTAAAGTCATTTTGGTGTTTTTTTCTGAAGTACCATCGCTATTGGGCTGTGCACAGCACCCTCCCCATTCCATAATTGGATGGAATTTCATTGAATGAATGAGACTCCCAATGTCAAGCTCTCAATGGACCTCCTAAGCTCAATCTTGTATGTCACTGCAAATTTTTTAAACCAAGATGGCTGACACTTGGGCAGCTGTCAATTCAATTCAATTCAATAATCTTTATTTCGTTGCTTTGCAACATAAAAGATATACAATAAAACAATGATAGAAGTTCATTATACAATACCAAAGAACCAGTAATCAATACTACGCGTCATCACTTTAGAACAATCTATTATGGTTTAGGATTATCACAAAGTTAAATAAATAGTTTAAAATACATTATTAGAGAATTAAAAAATCATTAAATTGAATTTATAAAAGCCAAGGCATAAGATTTAAAATTTGCAGGACAAACAAAACAAAAAAACATAATCCGTGGTTTGATCAGATGCACGTGGTATACAGCTTAAAAAGGAAGAGACATTTTCAGTCTAATGAAATTTACAGCCAGAAGAAATCTACTGATTCCAAACACGATTACTTGGCTGGTATCCGTTTTTAGAATTCTACCAGCTTCCTTATGGGATCTAGAGCCAATAATGCGACATAAAGGCACTATCCATTTTTTCCTTGCTTTACCATAAGCAGGACAAAAAAACAATATGTGTAAAACGTCTTCCCTTATATTGTTAGAACATAAAGTGCCGTAGTCACTGTTTATCTTCCCCCAGCTTTTCTCTGTTGCCTTAGTTCTCAGTGTTCCGTATCTATATTTTAGGTACAGGGATTTGGCCAACGGCGGCTGAACCTCATCAAGAAATGGTTCAAAACAAGCCACATTTTTAACCATTAAAATTTTTTCGGTTAAAGGGCCATGCGTTCTAACGTACGCAGAATCGTGTCTCACATAGGACCAAAAGGACAATTTAACAATTTTCTTGGAGGCCATAATTAAGGACTCCGGCTCACTCCAAAAGTGGGTTAGACCTAGTTTAGATAACCACGCTCTTATATGCTTGAACCAATAAATTTGGTTACCACTATCTAGGTCCAGTACTTCTTTCAACCCATTTTTGTAGTCAGTCAGTTCAGGGGTTGTCCATAATCTAACCCATAATAGTAATGGTCTCAACATTGCATGGTGGTCAGTGTGCTTGATGTTTAGATCTAAAAATAATGGTACCAATGGGGTGCTAATGGGAACTTTTAATAATCCCCTAAGAAACTTGTTCTCCAGTGTTTCAAAGGTCTTCCTGCATACTGGTCCCCATAGTTCAGCCCCGTACAGAACAGCTGATTGAACCTTGTACCTGAAAATCTCTATTGCTGGGGTAACTGCCTTGTTCACACATTTATTATGTCTTTTTAGTATTGGAAGACAATTTTGTTTGAACACTATTTTTGAATTTTCTAGCTGAGGTCTGCATCCCATTGACGAATCTAATAATACCCCTAAATATGTAAAGCTTTGTTCATAGTCAAGTTTATGACCATTTAAAATTACATTTTTTTAAAAACTTTTGTGCAGGTTTAGTGCCATATATTTGGTTTTTTTTATGTTGATTTCTAACCCTTTTAAAGTACAATACTGCTGGAACCTATCTAATAAAATCTGAAGGCCCCGAAGAGTTTGTGAGATGAGAATCGTATCGTCCGCGAAAAGGAGGGACGGTACACGTTCCCCTTCCAATCGAGGCGAATCATTATCACAATTCTCCATATAAGCCGCAATATCATTGACAAAAAGGGAAAAAAGTGTGGGAGCCAGTACGCATCCCTGGCGTACTCCCCTTTTTATTGGGATTGGGTCGGTAAGTTCCCATAATGGCCCCACCTGACCTTAGCATAGTTCTCCTGGTGCAGGCCCATCACCAGTTTTAGTAGTTCTCCAGGAAGTCCCTGCCTTTCCAGGGACTTCCAAAGTAAGTCACGAGGTATTAGGTCAAATGCTGCTCGTAAATCCACAAAGGTCACATACAGGTGGCCCTTGCGGATGATGACATATTTCCAGTACAAGCAGCATAACCTTAATACCTGGTCTATGGTCCCAGTTTTTTCCCTAAACCCCGCCTGATATTTTGATAAAACTAGTTCTTCATCTAACCATGTGTTTATGCGATTTAATATATGCCTGGCGTATATCTTTTGAGTTATGTCTAAAAGACTAATGGGGCTATAATTAGCTGGATCGCCTCTATCCCCCTTTTTAAAAATAGTGATAATTTCTGCACCATCCCAAGTGTCTGGGATTTGATCACCAGCCGCAATAGCATTGAATAGATGGTTTAAATATGGTGCCCAGACATCAGTGTTATGCAGATAAAGGTCGCCTGGGATTTTATCGAGTCCAGGTGCCTTCCCTTGTTTGACTGAAGCAAGTGCCAGCTCGGTTTCACGTATGTCAGAGACTACCAGTGGGTGTGGGTTCACTGGCTGAATAGAAGTCGGTTCTTCCGAAGAAGTAACCTCAGTAATTTTAGCTGCATACAACATTGTAAAATGTTTTACCCATGTGGCCTCGTCTAAAAAAACCTCTCTGGAGCCTTTCTCACGTTTGTTCCCCTTAGCCACTAATTCCCAGAAGTGCCTCTGGTCCTTAGTTTTAGCTGCTTGTAGCATGCTAGACCATAATTTCTCGTCCCAAGAGGATTTTGCTTTTACCAATGTTGTGTTATATGATTTCCTTTTGTCTTTAATTTCCTCAGGACTTTTTCTTTTGATTGCCTCAATCAAAGCGGTTTTGGCAACACGGCATTCCTTGTTGTACCAAGGTTTCCCGACTGGTTTTGCATTTACTATACCAGTCACTTTTTTAGATCTTTTTGTTAAAAGGTCTAGCAATTGACTAAAGAGTAAGTTATGTAATTTAATAAATTCCCCAGAATCACATCTGAGTGGACAATACGATTCGAATGTGTTTGCAAAAGTACAATAAATATTAGATAGGAGATCCTCTCTTTCCAATATATATGCCCATTTGACAGCCCTTCGATTATTGCTAACTATGATGTTGTCTAGTGTTGGTAACTGTACTTGTCTGTCACCTCCCTCTATGTTTCCCGGCCCCTTTAGTAAGTTTTTAAGGAAACTAGTTTCGAGGGGATAATGGTCACTGTCAAATCTCTCCTTGACTTTTAAGTCAATTGTATGTGGCCACAAGTCAAAAGAAATGATAACAAAATCTAAGTTGCTTTTGTAATCTCGCCTCTTGAAAGTGGGTGCTTTCGGGCTATCAGATGGCATACGCCCATTACAAGCCCTCAGACCATGGCTTGTTAGCAGCCTAGTGATCTGAAGGGCTAGTGTGGTCCCAGCGACGGTTCCGTTATCAATCAGGAGAGGTATCCTATTGGCCACATCCTCATCTTCATACAAATTGACCATGCCCGTGATCGGTTCATAATTACAATTCATGTCCCCACATAAGATTACACTTGCATCTGGCTCTAGGGTGTCCATAAAAGTCTCCAGTTTTTCAATGCATGGCGACACCTTATGAGATGGATGAGGACTATTATACACATTTATAAGGTTGATCACCCTTTTATCCTCAGTAGTTATTTCCAGACCGAGTATATCTGGGGAATCGGTATTTAGGATTTTTATACCGATGTTAATAGATACACTGATCCATATTAGTAGGCCTCCTGAGGCTCGTCCTCTTAATGAAGGCACAGCCTCTATTTGGTATGTTTTATATCCCACTCTATGGACCTGGTCCGTAGCCCATGTCTCCTGCAACATACAGATATCAAAAGTGTTCACGTAACTATTCCAGTCAGGGTCACATATTTTTGAGCGCACCCCCGCTACATTCCATGAAACTAATGTAGCCAAGGAGGGCCCCTCTTTTGACCCACAATTGCCCGCTAGTGTGGGTGAAGACGGGCTACTATTAACTCCAGCGCCAGTTACAGTAACAATGTTTTCTGCCCTCAGGGATTGATGCTGTTATTGGACCTTTATTTTCTAAGGTCCTGGTAGAGTTTCCATGTGTGGCCAAATCTGCCTCTATTTTCCCTAGTCTTAACTCCACTCCTTTTAATCTTTCAACTATAGCTAACGTGTAACTCCTCACAATAAGTTCTATACTATCTAGTAAGTTACTAGTGGGGATTGATGGGGGCCCTTCAGCATTTGGAACATATTCAGTGTTACACTCAGTGACCAGGTGTGGAGTCGATAGTAGGAGTGCTGAAGAGTCTAACACTGCAGCTTCCTTAGCAACTATGGTTCCTGTGGCTTCAGTGCAAATAGAATTGGACTTCTTCCCAAACTCGGAGTGGCTCAACTTTGGCTTGGTTGGGTCCAATCTTTTGCGTCTCTTTTTGGTTGGCGGAGGACCATGGATTTTATATGGCAAGGGCCTCATTATTTTTTTTCTTACTACCTTCCCTGGTCTGGCTGTTGGTGAAATCATAACTTTTTATGCATTAGAGGTGCTAGAGGGATCAAGAGAGATAGTAGCTGATTCAGTTTGTGTTGAACCGATAGAAGGTGCTAAGCACTCCCTTAACAGTAAAGGCACACTGTCCCCCGTTGATGTAGCGTCCATGGTATCGGAGCAAGAATCATTGTCTACTGTGACAACAGGAATAGGCTCAGAAAGAGCCCTGTTCTTGATTCGTTCAATAGAACGGCGGCGGTCAGCCCGGCGTTCTGCTAAGGATAAATCTTTTGTTCCTTCAAGGGCGGCTTTAGTAAAATAGTTGTCTAGGGTACCGTTCAACAGACCCCCTACTTTATCAGGGGCAATAGCAGAGGGTGAATGAACTATGCACAATAGCAGACATTGGCAACAATACCAAGGTACAAGGAGTTTACACAACTTACTTCAGTAGAGTCCCACGGCCAGGGGGTCTGGCCCAGTCCAGTCTCCTCAGGCCTCTGAGGGCCTAAGAGGGCCCGCCGTTTGCCCGGGCTTCGCCCCGGGCGTCCCGCAAGGGAGTGATGACGATGTTTTTATGCGCCTCCTGGTGCTTGCAGGTATCGCGGACCCCAGTAGGGCTGCTGGGAAATGCAGTCCAGCCCCTCGCCGGTCTCCACTTGGTGGCTCCCGCTTTGGTTGGAAAAAAAGCGGCGGAGCGGCGGGAGACTGGCGGGCGGGTCCGCAAAGGGCTGCGAGGATCAATGTGGGTTTCTGGTAAGCATGGGTAACAACACGAGCAGCAATACGGCAATCAGGAAGGACCCACTTACAGCAGTGATGACGATGTTTTTATGCGCCTCCTGGCGCTTGCAGGTATCGCGGACCCCAGTAGGGCTGCTGGGAAATGCAGTCCAGCCCCTCGCCGGTCTCCACTCGGCGGCTCCCGCTTTGGTTGGAAAAAAAGCGGCGGAGCGGTGGGAGACTGGCGGGCGGGTCCGCAAAGGGCTGCGAGGATCAATGTGGGTTTCTGGTAAGCACGGGTAACAACACGAGCAGCAGTACGGCAATCAGGAAGGACCCACTTACAGCAGTGATGACGATGTTTTTGTGCGCCTCCTGGCGCTTGCAGGTATCGCGGACCCAAGTAGGGCTGCTGGGAAATGCAGTCCAGCCCCTCGCCGGTCTCCACTCGGCGGCTCCCGCTTTGGTTGGCAAAAAAGCGGCGGAGCGGCGGGAGACTGGCGGGCGGGTCCGCAAAGGGCTGCGAGGATCAATGAGGGTTTCTGGTAAGCACGGGTAACAACACGAGCAGCAATACGGCAATCAGGAAGGACCCACTTACAGCAGTGATGACGATGTTTTTATGCGCCTCCTGGCGCTTGCAGGTATTGTGGACCCCAGTAGGGCTGCTGGGAAATGCAGTTCAGCCCCTCGCCGGTCTCCACTCGGCGGCTCCCGCTTTGGTTGGAAAAAAAGCGGCGGGAGACTGGCGGGCGGGGCCGCAAAGGGCTGCGAGGATCAATGTGGGTTTCTGGTAAGCACGGGTAACAACACGAGCAGCAATACGGCAATCAGGAAGGACCCACTTACAGCAGTGATGACGATGTTTTTATGCGCCTCCTGGCGCTTGCAGGTATCGCGGACCCCAGTAGGGCTGCTGGGAAATGCAGTCCAGCCCCTCACCGGTCTCCACTCGGCGGCTCCCGCTTTGGTTGGAAAAAAAGCGGCGGAGCGGCGGGAGACTGGCGGGCGGGTCCGCAAAGGGCTGCGAGGATCAATGTGGGTTTCTGGTAAGCACAGGTAACAACACGAGCAGCAATACGGCAATCAGGAAGGACCCACTTACAGCAGTGATGACGATGTTTTTATGCGCCTCCTGGCGCTTGCAGGTATCGCGGACCCCAGTAGGGCTGCTGGGAAATGCAGTCCAGCCCCTCGCCGGTCTCCACTCGGCGGCTCCCGCTTTGGTTGGAAAAAAAGCGGCGGAGCGGCGGGAGACTGGCGGGCGGGTCCGCAAAGGGCTGCGAGGATCAATGAGGGTTTCTGGTAAGCACGGGTAACAACACGAGCAGCAATACGGCAATCAGGAAGGACCCACTTACAGCAGTGATGACGATGTTTTTATGCGCCTCCTGGCGCTTGCAGGTATTGCGGACCCCAGTAGGGCTGCTGGGAAATGCAGTTCAGCCCCTCGCCGGTCTCCACTCGGCGGCTCCCGCTTTGGTTGGAAAAAAAGCGGCGGAGCGGCGGGAGACTGGCGGGCGGGTCCGCAAAAGGCTGCGAGGATCAATGTGGGTTTCTGGTAAGCACGGGTATCAACACGAGCAGCAATACGGCAATCAGGAAGGACCCACTTACAGCAGTGATGACAATGTTTTTATGCGCCTCCTAGCGCTTGCAGGTATCGCGGACCCCAGTAGGGCTGCTGGGAAATGCAGTCCAGCCCCTCGCCGGTCTCCACTCGGCGGCTCCCGCTTTGGTTGGAAAAAAAGCGGCGGAGCGGCGGGAGACTGGCGGGCGGGTCCGCAAAAGGCTGCGAGGATCAATGTGGGTTTCTGGTAAGCACGGGTAACAACACGAGCAGCAATACGGCAATCAGGAAGGACAGCTGTCACTTTTCTATCATATGATTGTGGCCTGTTGTCAGGAACTAAAGCTCAAGTCTCTCACCTAAGACTTGCTAATTGTACTGCTCAAAAGCAGCAGCACCCCTGAGGGCTCTATGTCACTTCCTGAGGCCTGAGAAGGGAGGAGGACCACCACATGTTG